>NC_083242.1:33844737-33949215 GCF_032191835.1 Heteronotia binoei | reverse complement strand
CTCCCTCCCTCCCTCCCTCCCTGTGCTTTCTTTCCACCTCGCTCTCTTCCCATATATTTTCCTTCTTTCCTTCCTTCCTTTGCTTTCTTTCCACCTCTCCCTCCTCCCATATATTTTCCTTCCTTCCTTCCTTCCTTCCTTCCTTCCTTCCTTCCTTCCTTCCTTCCTTCCTTCCTTCCTTCCTTCCTTCCTTCCTTCCTTCCTTCCTTTGCTTTCTTTCCACCTCTCCCTCCTCCCATATATTTTCCTTCCTTCCTTCTTCCTTCCTTCCTTCCTTCCTTCCTTCCTTCCTTCCTTCCTTCCTTCCTTCCTTCCTTCCTTCCTTCCTTCCTTCCTTCCTTCCTCCCTCCCTCCCTCCCTCCCTCCCTCCCTCCCTTCCTTTGCTTTCTTTCCACCTCTCTCTCTTCCCATATATTTTCCTTCTTTCCTTCCTTCCTTTGCTTTCTTTCCACCTCTCCCTCCTCCCATATATTTTCCTTCCTTCCTTCTTTCCTTCCTTCCTTCCTTCCTTCCTTCCTTCCTTCCTTCCTTCCTTCCTTCCTTCCTTCCTTCCTTCCTTCCTTCCTTCCTCCCTCCCTCCCTCCCTCCCTCCCTCCCTTCCTTCCTTCCTTCCTTCCTTCTTTCCTTCCTTCCTTTGCTTTCTTTCCACCTCTCCCTCCTCCCATATATTTTCCTTCCTTCCTTCCTTCCTTCCTTCCTTCCTTCCTTCCTTCCTTCCTTCCTTCCTTCCTTCCTTCCTTCCTTCCTTCCTTCCTTCCTTCCTTCCTTCCTTCCTTCCTTCCTCCCTCCCTCCCTCCCTCCCTCCCTCCCTCCCTTCCTTCCTTCCTTCCTTCCTTCCTTCCTTCCTTCCTTCCTTCCTTCCTTCCTTCCTTCCTTCCTTCCCTTCTTTCCTTCCTTCCTTTGCTTTCTTTCCACCTCTCCCTCCTCCCATATATTTTTCCTTCCTTCCTTCCTTCCTTCCTTCCTTCCTTCCTTCCTTCCTTCCTTCCTTCCTTCCTTCCTTCCTTCCTTCCTTCCTTCCTTCCTTCCTTCCTTCCTTCCTTCCTTCCTTCCTTCCTTCCTTCCTCCCTCCCTCCCTCCCTCCCTCCCTCCCTCCCTCCCTCCCTCCCTCCCTTCCTTCCTTCCTTCCTCCCTCCCTCCCTCCCTCCCTCCTCCCTTCCTTTCCACCTCTCCCTCCTCCCATCTATTTTCCTTCCTCCCTCCCTCCCTCTCAAACATCTGATGTTCATGCCTTGAGGTTCTCAAAGTCTGACTTCTGTTCGATGTGGCTGTTGGGCTAAGCAAGTTTGACCAGCCCTGTTCTAGACCCGCGGGGTCACTGGCTCAGTCAGAGAAGAGAGTGGCTTTTGAGTCACTGCCCAGATGGGCATTTTGTTTGGCCGTGATTGCCCGGTTGTGAAACCGGGACACGAAACAGGAGCAGGCCCTTGGTGGAAGAAGTTGCAGATGCATAGCAAGCTGTGCTGCAGTGCATCAAAACCCTGCTCAGTTTGGTCTGCTCTGGCCAGCAGTGCCTCTCTGGGCACTTGGGCGGAGGAAAGGTTTTTCCAGAACTGGCACCAGATGTCCTGTAATGGGAGCTGCCAGGGATAGGACCCTGGACTTTCTGCGTGCACAAAATGTGCTCCACCACTCAGCCACTCGTTTTCTGCCAGCGACAGATGCCAAAGTTCCCTTCCCAAGCACCTCTCAAATGACCAAGGATGCCTCTGGTCCTTCAAGGAGGTTGATTTCCAGAAAACAGTGCTTGGCAGGGCCTTTTTTGGTAGAGAAAGCCCAGCGGGAACTAATTTGCATATTAGGCCATGCCCCTGATGGCGCCATTATTTCACACAGGGCTTTTGTGTAGGAAACCCCTCCCAGCAAAACTCATTTGTATATTAGGCCCACACCCCGGATACCACCATTGTTTCACATGACTTTTTGGCAGAGAAAGCCCAGTGGGAACTCATTTGCATATTAGGTCACACCCCCCCTGATGGCACCATTGTTTCACTCAGGGCTTTTGTTGCAGAGAAAGCCCAGCGGGGAACTCATTTGCAAGTCACGCCAGGACCTCCTATCTTCCACCATCCTCCGAAGTCTGCTCAAATTTGTGTTAGTTACGTCAGTAACGCTGTCCAACCATCTCCTCTTTTGCCGTCCCCTTCTTCTTTTGCCTTCTGTCTTTCCCAGCATCAGGGTCTTCTCCAGGGAGCGCTCCCTTCTCCTTTGGTGGCCAAAGTATTTGAGCTTCAGCTTCAGCATCTCACCTTACAGGGAGCAGTCAGGGCTGATTTCCCTCAGGACTGACTGATTTGATCTTCTTGCAGTCCGAGGGACTCTCAAGAGTCTTCTCCAGTGAGCGCTCCCTTCTCATTTGGTGGCCAAAGGATTTGAGCTTCAGCTTCAGCATCTGACCTTACAGGGAACAGTCAGGGTTGATTTCCCTTAGGACTGACTGATTTGATCTTCTTGCAGTCCGAGGGACTCTCAAGAGTCTTCTCCAGTGAGGCGCTCCCTTCTCTTTTGGTGGCCAAAGTATTTGAGCTTCAGCTTCAGCATCTGACCTTCCAGGGAGCAGTCAGGGTTGATTTCCCTTAGGGACTGACTGATTTGATCTTCTTGCAGTCCGAGGGACTTTCAAGAGTCTTCTCCAGTGAGCGCTCCCTTCTCCTTTGGTGTCCAAAGTATTTGAGCTTCAGCTTCAGCATCTGACCTTCCAAGGAACAGTCTGGGTTAATTTCCCTCAGGACTGACTGATTTGATCAGTCAGGGGAGAGACGGTGGCTCAGTGGTAGAGCATCTGCTTGGGAAGCAGAAGGTCCTAGGTTCAATCCCCGGCATCTCCAAAAAAGGGTCCAGGCAAATAGGTGTGGAAAAACCTCAGCTTGAGACCCTGGAGAGCCGCTGCCAGTCTGAGAAGACAATACTGACTTTGATGGACCAAGTGTCTGATTCAGTATAAGGCAGCTTCATATGTTCTTCATATGATCTTCTTGCAGTCCGAGGGGACTCTCAAGAGTCTTCTCCAGCAACACAGCTTGACGGCAAGTACTTGGCTTTAAAATACGAAAGTTCTGGAACTGGTCCCAGCAAGTAGGGGGTAGGATGCCAGCCTCCAGGTGGAACTTGAGGATCCCCCAGAATTGCAGCTTCTCTCTCCTGACTAGAAAGTTCAGTTTCCCTGGAGAAAGCAAATGCTTTGGGGGGTGGCCATTAGGGCCTTGTACCCTACGGGGGTCTCTGTCCTCCCCAGATTCCGTCCCCAAATATCCAGGGGTATGATTAAAATGGCAGGGGAGAGAAGCCCAGCATCCCACCCTAAATTCTTTGCATGAAGGAGTAGGATAAAATCTACACGACAAAAAGAATCAGAACTATCTGGCAACTCCCACGGTTTGTTTGCTTCTCCGGTGAGTAATCAGTTGAAGATGCTCAGGTAACAACCTTAACAATTTTGGGATTAAAATAATGTTTCAGCAGCTGCTGCGGACACTGTGCTGTTTGTTTTATTCTCTTGCAATCCTCTTTCCCGATGTATTTTTAAAATTATGCCACTTCGCTCCTGCACTGTGGGCTTCTTCTAGTGTATTTCCTCTGCTCCTGGGTCGGCCATTTTTGTAGTAGGAACCCCTTTGCATATTAGGCTACACACCCCTGATATAGCCAATCCTTCAAGAGCTTACAGAGCTCTTAGTACAGGGCCTGCAGCGAGCCAGTATGGTGCAGTGGTGAAGTGCGCGGACTCTTATCTGGGAGAACCGGGCTTGATTCCCCACTCCTCCACTTGCAGCTGCTGGAATGGCCGTGGGTCAGCCAGAGCTCTCTTATCTGGGAGAACCGGGTTTGATTCCCCACCCCTCCACTTGCAGCTGCTGGAATGGCCTTGGGTCAGCCAGAGCTCTCTTAACTGGGAGAACCGGGTTTGATTCCCCACTCCTCCACTTGCAGCTGCTGGAATGGCCTTGGGTCAGCCAGAGCTCTCTTAACTGGGAGAACCGGGTTTGATTCCCCACCCCTCCACTTGCAGCTGCTGGAATGGCCTTGGGTCAGCCAGAGCTCTCTTATCTGGGAGAACCGGGTTTGATTCCCCCACCCCTCCACTTGCAGCTGCTGGAATGGCCTTGGGTCAGCCAGAGCTCTCTTATCTGGGAGAACCGGGTTTGATTCCCCACCCCTCCACTTGCAGCTGCTGGAATGGCCTTGGGTCAGCCAGAGCTCTCTTAACTGGGAGAACCGGGTTTGATTCCCCCACTCCTCCACTTGCAGCTGCTGGAATGGCCTTGGGTCAGCCAGAGCTCTCTTAACTGGGAGAACCGGGTTTGATTCCCCACCCCTCCACTTGCAGCTGCTGGAATGGCCTTGGGTCAGCCAGAGCTCTCTTATCTGGAGAACCGGGTTTGATTCCCCACCCCTCCACTTGCAGCTGCTGGAATGGCCTTGGGTCAGCCAGAGCTCTCTTATCTGGGAGAACCGGGTTTGATTCCCCACCCCTCCACTTGCAGCTGCTGGAATGGCCTTGGGTCAGCCAGAGCTCTCTTATCTGGGAGAACCGGGTTTGATTCCCCACTCCTCCACTCGCAGCTGCTGGAATGGCCTTGGGTCAGCCACAGCTCTCTTATCTGGGAGAACCGGGTTTGATTCCCCCCTCCTCCACTTGCAGCTGCTGGAATGGCCTTGGGTCAGCCAGAGCTCTCTTATCTGGGAGAACCGGGTTTGATTCCCCCCTCCTCCACTTGCAGCTGCAGGAATGGCCTTGGGTCAGCCATAGCTCTCTTATCTGGGAGAACCGGGTTTGATTCCCCACTCCTCCACCGGCAGCTGCTGGAATGGCCTTGGGTCAGCCATAGCTCTCTTATTTGGGAGAACCGGGTTTGATTCCCCACTCCTCCACCGGCAGCTGCTGGAATGGCCTTGGGTCAGCCAGAGCTCTCTTATCTGGGAGAACCGGGTTTGATTCCCCACTCCTCCACTTGCAGCTGCTGGAATGGCCTTGGGTCAGCCAGAGCTCTCTTATCTGGGAGAACCGGGTTTGATTCCCCCCTCCTCCACTTGCATCTGCTGGAATGGCCTTGGGTCAGCCAGAGCTCTCTTATCTGGGAGAACCGGGTTTGATTCCCCCCTTCTCCACTTGCATCTGCTGGAATGGCCTTGGGTCAGCCAGAGCTCTGGCAGAGGTTGTCCTTGAAAGGGCAGCTGCTGTGAGAACCTTCTCAGCCCCACCCATCTCACAGGGTGTCTGTTGTGGGGGAGGAAGATAAAGGAGGTTGTGAGCTGCTCTGAGATGCTGGTATTTGGCGTGGAGGGCAGAATATAAATCCAATATCATCATCATCACCTTCTCCTTCTCCTCCTCCTTCTACTGTAAGCTCCAGGAGGACTGGCTACATCAGGGGGTGTGTGTCCTAATATGCAAAGGAGTTCCTGCTACAAAAAAAGCCCTGGCTGTTCCTATCACCCAACGTCAAAACTGCAAAGGAGCTCACGGGCTCAAAATACATTGTGGACCCCTGCGCTACCGGAAGAGATCTCTCATGCGCAAGAGCCACTATCTTCACTCACACGCGTGCCCTCCTTTTCTCTGTGTTTTTGCAGACATGCTCCAGCTGATCAACACGGAAGATGGCGATTTCCCCGGCCTCTTCGATGTGCCGTTTGGTGGGAACGCGTCTCCGGATCACAATCCACATGCACCTGGGATGTTTGGCAGCTACCTGGGGAATAGCAGCCCGTCCACCTCCAGCCTCTTCCAGCTCTCAGCTCCATCCCAAACGGGATTTCAGACCTTGCCGCCGAGCGGCCCCAACGTGACGTCGACCCCCATGGACGTCAAGGAAGAGACTGCAGCCGCAACTGTCAATCAGCCGCAAACCCAGATCCCGTTGGCCAGGGGAATCGCCCAGAATTTTGTTCCGGCGCCGCAGGTCCAGTTTTCACCGCAGCCATTGATGGGCTTCCCGAGCCAGAGTGGTATTCCTGGTGAGGAACGGTGTTGGGTATTGGGCCGGCTGCACCACCAGAACGTTTGAAGAGGAGTTTGTGTGCAGCTTGGGGATTGGTACATGGGCAAAAAAACCACACCCAACTTGATTTGCAGGGGCCAGCTTGAGCAGGGCTTTTTTTGTAGCAGGAACTCCTTTGCATATTAGGCCACACCCTCCTGATGTAGCCAATCCACCAAGAGCTTACAGGGCTCTTAATGCAGGGCTTAACTGTAAGCTCCAAGAGGCTTGGCTACATCGGGTGTGTGGCCTAAGATGCAAATGAGTTCCTGCTACAAAAGAAGCCCTGACAGTTAGGCAGTGTGGTGTAATAGTCAGAGTGGAACAAAACAGAAGGACAGTGGCCCCATAAAGACTTGCACCGTTTATTCCTGTGTAAGCTTTTCTAAGACAAAGTATCAGACACATGCAGCTTACGTCATTCTCCGGTCCCCCATTTTACCCTCACAACACCCCTGTGAGGTAGTGATGCTCTGTGTTTCTTGGCGCTTGGGAGGACAGGGTTGCCAACAGTGTTCCCTCTAAGCTGAGTTAGCGTGAGCAAGCTCACAGATTTTTAGTCTTTAGCTCACGCATTTTTGTCTTAGCTCAGGAAAAATGGCCCCAGAGCAGAACCATTTATGCAGTAGCTCACAACTTTAATAGCGGTAGCTCACAAAGATGTGGGGGTGGGGGTGGCAATGACCAAGGGATGGATCAGGAGCCCCTGGCTGGAGGCCCCGTGTATGAACAAGTGCAGATATTGCATACCGAATGGGCAAATATTCATGTATCAAATGGGCAAATATTCTTTCTTTTTCACACAGAATGGACGAATAGTCTTTCTTTCGCACACTGAATGGACGAATATTCTTTCTTTTGCATACTGAATGGACGAATATTCTTTCTTTTGCATACTGAATGGACGAATATTCTTTCTTTCATGCACTGAATGGACGAATATTCTTTCTTTTGCATACTGAATGGACGAATATTCTTTCTTTCATGCATTGAATGGACAAATATTCTTTCTTTCTTTCATGCACTGAATGGACAAATATTCTTTCTTTTGCATACTGAATGGAAGAATATTCTTTCACGTATCGAATGGGCGAATATTCTTTCTTCCACATACTTAATGGATGAATATTCTTTCTTTTGCACTGAATGGACGAATATTCTTTCTTTCATGCACTGAATGGACAAATATTCTTTCTTTCATGTACTGAATGGACAAATATTCTTTCTTTTGCATACTGAATGGATGAATATTCTTTCTTTTGTACACTGAATGGTCGAATATTCTTTCTTTCATGTACTGAATGGACAAATATTCTTTCTTTTGCACGCTGAATGGACGAATATTCTTTCACGTATCGAATGGGTGAATATTCTTTCTTCCACATACTGAATGGATGAATATTCTTTCTTTTGCACTGAATGGACGAATATTCTTTCTTTCATGTACTGAATGGGCGAATATTCTTTCTTTTGCACTGAATGGACGAATATTCTTTCTTTCATGCACTGAATGGACAAATATTCTTTCTTTCATGTACTGAATGGACAAATATTCTTTCTTTTGCACGCTGAATGGATGAATATTCTTTCACGTATCGAATGGGTGAATATTCTTTCTTCCACATACTGAATGGATGAATATTCTTTCTTTTGCACTGAATGGGCGAATATTCTTTCTTCCACGTACTGAATGGATGAATATTCTTTCTTTTGCACTGAATGGACAAATATTCTTTCTTTCATGTACTGAATGGACAAATATTCTTTCTTTTGCATACTGAATGGAAGAATATTCTTTCACGTATCGAATGGGCAAATATTCTTTCTTTCACATACTGAATGGACGAATATTCTTTCTTTTGCACACTGAATGGATGGATATTCTTTTCTCTTGCAGCTCCTCAGCCAGGAGGGCCTCCTGCACCTCTGTCGAGCCCCCCGGTCACCTCCCAGCAGCCTCCGCCAGCGGCTCTGCAGGCTCCAGTCCAGAGCATCCTGCCCCAGCAGTTTCTTGCATCCAGCACCCCCCAGGTCATTCCATCTCAGATCCAACAAGTGCCGGTGAGTGGTAGCTGTGGGGCAGGACCCACTTGCTTGCAACTGAGACTCCAGAGGCTGAAGTGGGGCCCTTGAACGCCATCTCTCCCCCCACAGGTTCTGCTACAGCCCCACTTCATCAAAGCCGACTCCCTGCTTCTGACGGCAGTGAAAGCGGACGTCTCCGGGGTCAAGACTTCGGGCATCACAACTCTGGCTACCACAACAGCTGTGCAGTCCTCCCCGCTGCAGATGCCGGTGGGTGCTCTCCCCCTCCCCCTGAGATCCATGCAGCTTGGGACTCAACAAGGGGGGGGGGGGACTTTTCCTTTAACCCGTTCAACCATAGACCTTCCTCATTATTTTCTGATTCAGCTCACCAAAGCAATATTTTTACTTATACGGTTATTTACTCCTCTTTTCTCCCCAGTGGGCACCACAAATGGTTTACGTTGTTCTCCCTGCCTCTTGTTTTGTCCTCACAACAGCCCTGTGAGGTAGGCTAGGCTTTGAGAATGTGACTGGTTCAAGGTCATCCAGTGAACTTACATGGCAGAGGGGGAATTCAAACCTGGGTCTTCCAGATCCCAGTTTCACATTCTTCCACACTGGCTTTCTTGGGCAGCGTACAAGTGAAGCAAAGAATCTGGAAAGGCAGTCTAGAGATCGCTTGTTTTACTTTTTGCTCTTAATTTAGAACTTTTCTATGCTGCCTTCCTATTTAAGGAACGCTTACCTTACAGACAGTTGGATGTGTGTGTTGTCTACCCCAATCTAGCAGTTGGCATTGGCTAAGAAACCAACAATCTTTGTTTTCATTTTTTTTCTTAAATCTTAAGGTTTTCTTCAAAAAGTAATTCTTATCAACTGGGGAGGAGGAAAGAAAGGGTGTTTATTAGTGGCAAGGTATGCCACTCAAAATTGGGATAATATTGATAAGCAAGAATTTGCAAAAGCTCAGCAGAACTTCAGATGAGCTTTTGCAAATTCTTGCTTATCAATATTATCCCAATTTTGAGTGTCACTAGTCACTTGTCACTAGTACAACACCCTTTCTTTCCTCCTCCCCAGTTGATAAGAATTACTTTTTGAAAAAAATTTAAGATTCTAGTCCTCATGATTAAAATATGGAATTCGCTGCCAGAGGTTGTAGCGATGGCCACGGGAATAAACAGTTTTAAAAGGGGATTAGAGAGATTCATGGAGGATATGTATCAGTTACTACTAACCATAGCAGCTGAGGAGAACCTTCACATTCAGAGGCACTAAGGCTCTGAATCCCAGAGCCAGGAGGCAACATCAGGGGAAGGCCTCGGCCCCTATGCCCTATCGTTGGCCATCCAGAGAACTGTTTGAGCATAGTGTGAGATAAGATGCTGGACTAGGCAGACTACTGGTCTGATACAACAGGGCTGTTCAGATGTTCTTCTCAGGGGAAGGCCTCGGCCTCTGTGTCCTGTTGTTGACCCTCCAGAGGAACTGGCTGGCCACTGTGTGAGACAGGAGGCTGGACTAGATGGACCCTCAGTGGTCTGATCCAGCAGGTCACTTCTGAGGTTCTTCTCAGGGGAAGGCCTCAGCCTCTTCCCTGTTCTTGGCCCTCCAGAGGAACTGGTTGGCTGCTGTGTGAATCAGGAGGCTGGACTGGATGGACCCTCCCTGGTCTGATCCAGCAGGTCTCTTCTGATGTTCTTCTCAGGGAAAGGTCTCGGCCTCTCTGCCCTGCTATGGGCCCTCCAGAGGAACTGGCTGGCCACTGTGTGAGACAAGAGGCTGGACTAGATGGACCCTCCCTGGTCTGGTCCATCAGGGCTCTTCTGATGTTCTTCTCAGGGGAAGGCCGCAGTCTCTCTGCCGTGTTGTTGGCCCTCTAAAGGAACTGGTTGGCCACTGTGTGAGACAGGATGCTGGACTGGATGGATCACTGGTCTGATCCAGTAGGGCTTGCCTCTTCTGATGTTCTTAGGTTCTTCTGTGACTCGAAGAGGCTCGAAGTCTGCAGGCAGAGCCCAGTAGCGTAGTAAATGACAGAAAGGCAAAGAAGTCTTTTCTTTCTTTCAGGCACTGGTGAGTGGCGGTACCATCCTGGCAACTGTGCCATTGATGGTGGACACAGACAAACTGCCCATTAACCGCTTGACTGCCGGGAAGCCTCTGGCGAACCACAGCAAAGGTGAGAAACGTACAGCGCACAACGCCATCGAAAAGCGCTATCGTTCATCCATCAATGACAAGATCACAGAGCTGAAGGATCTGGTGATGGGCACAGATGCCAAGGTAGGTCAATATTGTTGTGCCGCTCTTGTTTGTTTCTGGTGGGCATGTGCAGCAAAGCACCTTGTTGTTCTGAGGCACTCTTGGTTGATGAAGGGTAGAAGGGGGATCATGCGAGTCTTTGCTGGACCCCTTTCACTCTGTTGTCCTTTGGCAGCTGAACAAGTCGGCCATTTTGCGGAAGGCGATCGACTACATCCGTTTCCTGAAGCAGACCAACCAGAAGCTGAAAGCGGAGAACATGGCCCTCAAAATGGCTGCTCAGAAGAACAGTGAGTTTCCCACACCCTGGGCCCATTTTTCCTTCAGAGACTTGGCTTTTGAACCAGAGAGTGGAGCATCATGGGAGGTTCATGGCCTAGCACCGGGTTGCCTGGCAACAGCGTCCAACTCAGAGTCTGTACAGGAGACTTGGGGACTGTTCTTTGTGGTGTTCTGGATTATAGCTGGATTAAGAATCCTGTCACTTTCTCTGCCGGGTGACCAACAGAAGTGGTATAGCCCTGCTGGGAATGAGGCATTCCGGAGTCAAAAGTAAAACTGGCCTTGCATCGGCTTCCATTTTGTGGCTGTGCTGATGCTAGCGGTGGAGAGCAAGAATCTGATTTCACCAACTCGCTGTTCTCTCACTTTCACAGAGTCCCTGAAGGACCTGGTAGCCACTTGTGGCGGGAATGTGGAAGACCCCACAGAAGGGGTCAAACTGATGGATGCCATGACACCACCCCCATCAGATGCTGGATCCCCCTCATACAGCAGCCCCCTTTCGCTGAGTGGGACAAGCGGAAGCGACTCCGAGCCAGACAGCCCGTTCTGCGAAGAGGCCAAGGTGAGAATCTGGGTAGGGAGGAAGTAGAGGGTAAATCTCAAGAGCGGGCTATACCACAGGGAAAGCTAACAAGGTATGTTGAACAAAATGGCTGCCCAGCAATTTTAGTGCCTGAAGGAGGGTATTATTCCCCACCTGTTTTCTCTAGTCTTGAGAGCTTGGAATTGTCCTTCAACCCTGTCTGTTGTTGTCTGACAATTTGCAGGTGAAGCTAGAGGCTCAGACGCTCTCCCCAGGCAGTCTTGGGATGCTGGATCGGTCTCGCATGGCTCTGTGTGCTTTTGTCTTCCTCTGCCTCTCGTTCAACCCTCTGTCTTCCATCTTGGGAGGCTCAAGCTCTTCCGATCCCTCAGAGATTGCTAGTTCGAGTGGCCCAGGGCGCACTATGAAGGCCGAGAACGAGCCAAGAGGTGAGTTGTGGAGCAGGATCCATGCGGGGGTCCTGCGGAAAGGAGCTGGGGTTGGTTGTCCCCAAGGGACTTGAGCTCATTCACTCTCTGCCCACAGACATGTTGCTTCACTTCCTGTTTGGGGGCTGGTAGGACCTGGAATGAGATGTTCACACAGGGTTCCTTTTAGAGAGCGGGTGTGCGAGTGCCTTTTTTTGAATGACCCCCTCTTGTATTCTTCACCTGCGGATCTGTTTCACACTAGGAAATCTGAGCTGATGTTTAGATGTAGTTATCAGGGACAGAGCCGGATTAACAATTAGGCCAAGTAGGCACTGGCCTATGGGCCCCCACGCCTTTAGAGGCCCCGGGCCGGCTTCTCCCCCCAGTTCCCCCCCTGCTTGCAGCCCTCCCAGCCTGCAAGCGCAGCCAGCAACTGGGCCACTCTTTGCCTGACTTGCCTGGTGAGGCTGCTGCTGGCGTCGTTGCCAAGTTTGCCTCTCTCTGCCTCTCCCCCGCAGCGTTGTCAAAGGGGCTTTTGAGAAGGTGGCTGCAGCAGGGGCCACAGGCCATGGGGCTGCCGCTCCAACTGAGATAATTTGCAAGGGGCCCCCAGAGATTTTGACTGCCTCGGGGCCTCCGCGGGGTTTAATCTGGTTCTGATCATGTTCATGTTATGTGCGCACGGGGTTCATGATGTGTGCGCACGGGAAGTATCTTATTTGGGAAAGCGTTGAAAAACGTCTCCTTCCTACTGTGCAGCATGATGCAGCTCCGGTGTCAAAAGGGAAGTGGCTGTAACTGACTTCCTGGATAATTTCCTTCGGTTGCCAACCTCCGGGTGGTAAAGGGAGAGAGGTCACTTGTAGACTAAAGACGGCACAACTGAAGTTATAGTGACCGAATAACTAAGAATGTATTGAAACAAAATCATACAAAGATGTTCGATAGAAGACGAAATAGCAATAGGGGAGGGACGGTGGCTCAGTGGTCGAGCATCTGCTTGGTAAGCAGAAGGTCCCAGGTTCAATCCCTGGCATCTCCAACTAAAAAGGGTCCAGGCAAGTAGGTGTGAAAAACCTAAGCTTGAGACCCTGGGGAGCCATGAATGGGGCTGTGGCTCAGTGGTAGAGCAACTGCTTGGTATGCAGAAGGTCTCAGGTTCAATCCCCAGCATCTCCAACTAAAAAGGGTCCAGGCAAATAGGTGTGAAAAACCTCAGCTTGAGACCCTGGAGAGCCGCTGCCAGTCTGAGTAGACAAGACTGACTTAGGGAGGGACAGTGGCTCAGTGGTAGAACATCTACTTGGTAAGCAGAAGGTCCCAGGTTCAATCCCCAGCATCTCCAACTAAAAAGGGTCCAGGCAAATAGGTGTGAAAAACCTCAGCTTGAGACCCTGGAGAGCCGCTGCCAGTCTGAGTAGACAAGACTGACTTAGGGAGGGACAGTGGCTCAGTGGTAGAACATCTACTTGGTAAGCAGAAGGTCCCAGGTTCAATCCCCGGCATCTCCAACTAAAAAGGGTCCAGGCAAATAGGTGTGAAAAACCTCAGCTTGAGACCCTGGAGAGCCGCTGCCAGTCTGAGTAGACAAGACTGACTTAGGGAGGGACAGTGGCTCAGTGGTAGAATATCTGCTTGGTAAGCAGAAGGTCCCTGGTTCAATCCCCGGCATCTCCAACTAAAAAGGGTCCAGGCAAATAGGTGTGAAAAACCTCAGCTTGAGACCCTGGAGAGCCGCTGCCAGTCTGAGTAGACAAGACTGACTTAGGGAGGGACAGTGGCTCAGTGGTAGAACATCTGCTTGGTAAGCAGAAGGTCCCAGGTTCAATCCCCGGCATCTCCAACTAAAAAGGGTCCAGGCAAATAGGTGTGAAAAACCTCAGCTTGAGACCCTGGAGAGCCGCTGCCAGTCTGAGTAGACAAGACTGACTTAGGGAGGGACAGTGGCTCAGTGGTAGAACATCTACTTGGTAAGCAGAAGGTCCCAGGTTCAATCCCCGGCATCTCCAACTAAAAGGGTCCAGGCAAGTAGGCAAGTCTCCGCTTGAGACCCTGGAGAGCCGCTGCCAGTCTGAGTAGACAAGACTGACTTAGGGAGGGACAGTGGCTCAGTGGTAGAATATCTGCTTGGTAAGCAGAAGGTCCCAGGTTCAATCCTTGGCATCTCCAACTAAAAAGGGCCCAGACAAGTAGGTGTGAAAAACCTCAGCTTGAGACCCTGGAGAGCCGCTGCCAGTCTAAGGGACGGTGGCTCAGTGGTAGAGCATCTGCTTCGTAAGCAGAAGGTCCCAGGTTCAATCCCCGGCATCTCCAACTAAAAAGGGCCCAGACAAGTAGGTGTGAAAAACCTCAGCTTGAGACCCTGGAGAGCCGCTGCCAGTCTAAGGGACGGTGGCTCAGTGGTAGAGCATCTGCTTGGTAAGCAGAAGGCCCCAGGTTCAATCCCCGGCATCTCCAACTCAAAAAGGTCCAGGCAAGTAGGTGTGAAAAACCTCAGCTTGAGACCCTGGAGAGCCGCTGCCAGTCTAAGGGACGGTGGCTCAGTGGTAGAGCATCTGCTTGGTAAGCAGAAGGTCGCAGGTTCAATCCCCAGCATCTCCAACTAAAAGGGTCCAGGCAAATAGGCCTGAAAAACCTCAGCTTGAGACCCTGGAGAGCCGCTGCCAGTCTGAGGAGACAAGACTGACTTTGATGGACTGAGGGTCTGATTCAGTCGAAGGCAGCTTCATATGTTCAATAACCGTTCCCCAGAAGTTTCACAATTCCGTCAATGAACAGGAGGTCGACTTGATTATTCCTGCTTCAAACCCTCTTTTAGCAGAGGGCGCTCCGACTGCACGTCTCAACCAAAGGTAAAAGCTCAGAAATAATATCAAAGCGTTTCTGATGCGTCAGTAAATTGCAAAATCTGCAAAACTCACAAAACTCGTTTTCAGCGCACGTCGAATTCCCAGCGGACAAATGAGACAGAAAGTCTCCAGTAAGATTTTCAAAACGGCGCTAAACTCCGAAACGCTCCTCGTCGTTAACGGCTCATGTTTTGGTGCGCAGATGCTCCGGTCGCCTGGTCCCAGTGGCTTCTCCCCACGTTAGTCTTCTGGCTGGTCAACGTCACGGTGGTTCTGGGCGCCTTCATCCGGCTCTTCATTTATGGTGAGCCCGTCACGAGGCCCCATTCGGAGTCCTCTGTCCTTTTCTGGAGGCATCGCAAGCAGGCGGACCTGGATTTGTCACGGGTAAATGTTGTGGGTGTGCATGTGTGTGATGGAACTCCGGGGGGGGAGGGGGGCTCTGCTAGCAGAAGACTGCGGGTTAGACTTATCCTCCGCGAATGTATTCGATCCCCCTTCTACAGCTGTTGATTCCTCCGGCCATCACGACATCCCACAGCAGCAAATTCCACATTTTCATCACTCTCTGCGTAGAGTAGTCTTTCCTTTGGTCTGTCCTCAACCTACGGCCCATTGGTTTCATTGGATGCCTTTGAGTTCCACTATTTTGGGAGAGGGGGGGGGGATTTATCTTTTCAGCTCTCTCGACCCCGTGCATCATTTTATAAACCTCTATCGCATCCCGCCCCCCATAGTCGTCTCTTTTCTAAACAGTAAAGTCCCAGCCTCTTCAGCCAGTTTGGTGTAGTGGTGAAGTTCAAGGACTCTTATCTAGGAGAACCGGGTTTGATTCCCCACCCCTCCACTTGCAGCTGCTGGAATGGCCTTGGGTCAGCGATAGCTCTCGGAGGAGTTGTCTTTGCAAGGGCAGCTGCTGTGAGAGCTCTCTCAGCCCCACCTACCTCACAGGGTGTCTGTTGGGGGGAGGAAGGTAAAGGAGATTGTGAGCCGCTCTGAAACGTTGAGATTCAGAGTATAGGGCGGGCTATAAATCCAATTTCTTCTTCTATTTCTCCTTTCCTCCTAAGGAAGGTGCTTCAACCCCAAATTATCTTGGTTGCCCTCCTCTGTACCTTTTTCCTTGCTTCGCAATGCGATGTGTGTATCTATTGTTTTAATCTCTTCTTCCAAACTGGAGAGCCAGTTTGGTGTATTGGTGAAGTGCGTGGACTCTTATCTGGGAGAACTGGGTTTGATTCCCCACTCCTCCACCTGCAGCTGCTGGAATGGTCTTGGGTCAGCCAGAGCTCTCTTATCTGGGAGAACCGGGTTTGATTCCCCACTCCTCCACCTGCAGCTGCTGGAATGGCCTTGGGTCAGCCAGAGCTCTCTTATCTGGGAGAACCGGGTTTGATTCCCCACTCCTCCACTTGCACCTGCTGGAATGGCCTTGGGTCAGCCAGAGCTCTCTTATCTGGGAGAACCGGGTTTGATTCCCCACTCCTCCACTTGCAGCTGCTGGAATGGCCTTGGGTCAGCCAGAGCTCTCTTGTCTGGGAGAACTGGGTTTGATTCCCCACTTCTCCACCTGCAGCTGCTGGAATGGCCTTGGGTCAGCCAGAGCTCTCTTATCTGGGAGAACCGGGTTTGATTCCCCACTCCTCCACTTGCACCTGCTGGAATGGCCTTGGGTCAGTCAGAGCTCTCTTATCTGGGAGAACCGGGTTTGATTCCCCACTCCTCCACTTGCAGCTGCTGGAATGGCCTTGGGTCAGCCAGAGCTCTCTTATCTGGGAGAACCGGGTTTGATTCCCCACTCCTCCACTTGCAGCTGCTGGAATGGCCTTGGGTCAGCCAGAGCTCTCTTATCTGGGAGAACCGGGTTTGCTTCCCCCCTCCTCCACCTGCAGCTGCTGGAATGGCCTTGGGTCAGCCAGAGCTCTCTTATCTGGGAGAACCGGGTTTGCTTCCCCCCTCCTCCACCTGCAGCTGCTGGAATGGCCTTGGGTCAGCCATAGCTCTCTTATCTGGGAGAACTGGGTTTGATTCCCCACTCCTCCACTTGCACCTGCTGGGATGGCCTTGGGTCAGCCACAGCTCTCTTATCTGGGAGAACCGGGTTTGATTCCCCCCTCCTCCACTTGCAGCTGCTGGAATGGCCTTGGGTCAGCCAGAGCTCTCGCAAGGCAATAAACAACTACTGTGATGATAAACCAAGTTTGTAGTAACGATTTTTAAAACTTTCAGATATTTTAATGCTTCACATTTTAAATTTTACATTCTTCATGTTATAGTAAAAGTCAAATTTAAATATCCATTCATATATTTCATATTGTAAATTTTGCATACTTCATGTTGTAATAGAGGTCCAGTATTAACATTCCCATATAGCGAAAAAAGTCTGAGCACCTGGATATAGGCCCATTTCATCAGTAGTCTTCCTTGGGAGTAATGCCTTTCTATGTTTTTTCAGGCGTAACAGGCACTAGTAACAATCAAATGTTCCTGATTCTTCTTACCACATCTTTTCTCTCAATCACTCCAAGACACTGAAGTGTGTATATTTTTTCATTTAGGAGCTAGAGCCAGTACAAACGGATTCATTTAGCCAGATGCTCAAGCCTTCTAGAGTTTGCTGGCCTATATCCCTTTATGAATATATTCAGCAAGCTGTTCTTTAGATGGCCATTAGCTCTTATTTTCTTTAGAATTAATTTTAATGTCGAGCAAGCCCTTCTTTATGCAGCAGTTTTAGCTCAAAACACAAGTGTATGATTTTAAACAGGCCGGTACTGTGCCTATCCTGAATTCAAAACCTCTTAGAATTTACTGGCTTGAATTTTGAATTTACAATGGGCGTTTTTGCACTGACCTTACTCCAGAGCGACGTCCCTCTTCACCACGTAGCGTCTGCATGGATTTCGCACACGTTGCTCCACAGAACCCGGAAGAGCCGCAGAGTCCCGCGGCTTTTGCGTCACAAATGTAAACTGGTTTTTGGCGGTTTACATTTGCGACGCAAAAGCCGCGGGACTTTGCGGCTCTTCCGGGTTCTGTGGAGCAACGTGTGCGAAATCCGCGCAGTCGCTGCGCGGTGAAGAGGGACGTCGCTCCGGAGTAAGGTCAGTGTGAAAACGCCCAATATGAAATATATGAATGGATTTTTAAATTGGATTTTTATTATAACCTGAAGTATGTAAAATTTAAAACGAGAAGCGTTAAAATATATGGAAGTTTTTGAGAATGGTTACTACAAACTTTGTTTATCATCACAGTAGTTGTTTAACTTCCATTGCCTGTTCCGTTAACGGTGATCCCTTTTCCTTGTTACATAGCTCTCGCAAGGGCAGCTGCTGTGAGAGCCCTCTCAGCCCCACCCACCTCGCAGGGTGTCTGTTGTGGGGGGAGAAGATATAGGAGATTGTGAGCCGCTCTGAGTCTCTGATTCAGAGAGAAGGGCGAGGTAGAAATCTGCAGTCTGCTTCCCCTTCTTCTCAGCCCCACCCACAGGGTGTCTGTTGTGGGGGGAGATATAGGAGATTGTGAGCCATTCTGAGTCTCTGATTCAGAGAGAAGGGCGGGGTAGAAATCTGCAGTCTTCTTCCTCTTCTTCTCAGCCCCACCCACCTCACAGGGTGTCTGTTGTGGGGGGAGAAGATATAGGAGATTGTGAGCCGCTCTGAGTCTCTGATTCAGAGAGAAGGGTGGGGTGTAAATCTGCAGTCTTCTTCTTCAAACAAACCATTTCATTGTGGTCGCTGCCTTGCTTACCTCTGCTTTTCTTTGTGTGTTTTCCTTTTGTATCTAATCTTTAATTAATAACTATGGTAAAAGAGATTCTGAGACTTTGAGATTCAGAGTGAAGGACGGGGTATAAATCCAATATCATCATCTTCTTCTCTGCAGGGGGATTTTGCCCAGGCCTCCCAGAACTTATGGACAGCGCTCAAAGCCCTGGGCCGCCCACTCCCCACCTCCAACCTAGACTTGACCTGCAGCCTCTTGTGGAACCTGATCCGGCACGTGCTTCAGCGGCTCTGGGTGGGGCGCTGGCTGGCGGGGCGAGCCGGGGGCTTCTTCCACGACCGCGAGCTCAAGGCAGACGTGCGCAAGAGCGCCTGTGACGCGGCACTGGTTTATCACCGGTTGCATCAGCTGCACATGACAGGTTGGACTGGAACGTGGCCAGGGGGTGGAAGAGACTTAGGAGGGGCAGGAGGAAAGAGCAGGAGTCCACTGGCCCCTTAAAGGCTGATGGAATTTGTGGCAGGGGAGGAGCTCTTACGAGACACTGCTCACTTCTTCAGATGCAGCAAGAACGGGAGTCTTTCTGTCCTTGAAACTTGGAGGGTGGAGTGATTTCAGATGCCACATGGCAATAGCAGGTGTGATTGGATTAGAGGTGAGATGCAGAGTGGTAGAAGGCATGGAAGAAAACAGCCTTGGTAATGAGACAGGAAACCTAGGTCTTGATTCAGTCCAGGAGGGTGCATTGTAAATTATGGGATGTAATTTACAGAGGGATATAAGTAAATTATGGTTTTATACGTTTTATTGGATTGATTGTATTTTATGATGTTGTAAGCCGCCCTGAGTCCTCTTGCGGAGAGGGCGGGATATAAATTGAAAGTAATAAATAAATAAATTGTTGAGTTTGATTAGAGCCAGTTTGGTGCACTTGCAGCTGCTGGAATGGCCTTGGATCAGCCGTAGCTCTGGCGGAGTTGTCCTTGAAAGGGCAGCTTCTGGGAGAGCTCTCTCAGCCCCACCCACCTCACAGGGTGTCTGTTGTGGAGAGGGGAAGGGAAACGAGATTGTAAGCTGCTCCGAGACTCTGGTTCTGCAGTTTTCTTCTTCTTATTATTATCATTATCATCAACTCATCCTCCTGCACTGAATTGAGACCTAGGTTTCCTCTCTTGTTAACAATGCTGATTTTTCCATGCCGATTTACCCCTTTGCATGTCACGCCTCCTATTGTTATTCACCTGCTATTGTCGTTCAGCATCTGAAATCCCTCCACTCTCCAAAATATAAGGGCAGAAGGACTCACTTTCTAGTTGTATCTGAAGAAATGAGCAGCGGCTCAAGAAGGCTCACCCCCTGCCATTAGTCTTACTGGATTCTTATTCTTTTCTACTGCTACGGATAGACCAGGGGTGGCTAAACTCGCTTAATGTAAGAGCCACATAGAACACACAGCAGATGTTTGAGAGCCGCAAGACATGAACGAATATTACACACACACGTCTTTTTGAAAACTCTTTAACACTTCCTTTGCACAGAATGATAAAATGCATATGTATGCGCTATATAACACGACCATTTTAGAAGGAGATCTTTTAAAGAATAAAATCTGGGAATAACAGTCCCCATAAAACCAGCACAGGGAAGACTTGCGAGTCAGTCTGCATTAAGTTCCTCCTTGACCTCTGGGAGCCACATAATATGTGTGAAAGAGCCACATGTGGCTCCCGAGCCACCGTTTCGCCACCCCTGAGGTAGACTAAAAGGGCCACCCATCTTAAGTGGGGCAGATGGGCTTAAACCAAGTTTCAAGTTTATTTCAATTTATATCCCGCCCTTCCCACCGAAGTGGCTCAGGGTGGCTCACAGCACATAAAATCTAACATAAAATTATTGGATTTAAAACATCTTACACAGTTAAAACAGTAAAATAAAACATATAACAGCGGTCTATTAAAACTACACTCAGTTTCCAGTGCCAGTTAGTTATAAGCCAGCCGGAAGAGGGCTGTCTTACAGGCCCTGCGGAACTGGGCAAGGTCCCGCAGGGCCCTCACCTCTTCCGGCACCTGGTTCCACCAGAAAGGGGCCGTTACAGAGGAAGCCTGTCCTTGGTAGATTTCAGGCGGGCTTCCTTTGCCAGTGGTTTGCATTAGAAAAAACTGCTGTTGCTGTAGAGAGAGATCCAGAAAGACTAGAGGGAGAGAGATGCACGAACTTTGTGTAAAAACTGAAAGTCTTTGAACAGATTTCTCTGTGGTTGCATGGTGCCATCGTCACAACTCCTGGGTAAAATTATACACTGTGTATTAGAATAAAGGGGAAATCTAGTTCAGTTTTAATCCAGCAGTGAACGTGAGGGATGTGATATGGGGGTAGAGCCTCCCCTTGGCATGCAGAAGGTCCCAGGTTCAATCCCCGCCATCTCCAGTTAAAGGGATCATGTAGTAGGTGATGTCCGCGGCTTCAGCCAGAGACCCTGGAGAGCCTATGCTGGTCTGAGCAGAATGTACTGAACTCGATAGACCAAAGGCTGATGTCAAGGCTTCCTTTAGGGAAGGGCTATGGCTCAGTGGCAGAGCATCTGCTTAGCACACAGAAGGTCCCGGGTTCAATCCTTGACATCTCCAGTTGGAAGGTGATGTCAGAGGACCTTTGCTGGAGACCCTGGACAGTTTTTGCCAGTCTGACTTGACCAGGGTGTTGACACCTCTTGCCAGGGCTTTTTTTTGTAGCAGAAACTCCTTTGCATATTAAGCCACACGCCTCTGATGTAGCCAATCCTCCTGGAGTTTACAGGGTTCTTCTTACAGGCCCTACTGTAAGCTCTTGGAAAATTGACCACATCAGGGGTGTGTGGCCTAATATGCAAAGGAGTTCCTGCTACAAAAAAGCCCTGCCTCTTGCTCTCAATTATTGCATCAAAATCTGGAGACAATGTCTGTGCTGTAGCAATCTTGACTATGCTGTCCAGGCGTTGCTCAGGTGTGCATCTGTAACTTGCAAACCTGCTTTTGATTTATTGACATTAATTACAGAAATCTCGTGGTCAACGCTTTGAGCCTAAGACCCAGAGGAACATGTGAAATGGCTGGGCATGACGAGTTTTTGTATATAAGTTGCTTCATGTGCCGGTCAAGAACATGTGAAGGCGCCATGACACAGACTGAGGGCTGTGTGTTTGTCTACAAAACTATAGTCTTCCCCAGCGAAATGACTACAGCTCCTATGAGGCAGTGCAAGAATAGAGAGATGGCCATGTATAGCGGTCACATGGTTTGTCTTCCTTTGTTTCCTGCAGGGAAGCATGTAGCCGGTCACCTGTCAGCTATCAACATGGCGCTGAGTGCTGTGAATCTGGCCGAGTGCGCGGGGGGTACCATGTCCGTGGCAACATTGGCAGAGGTCTATGTGGCGGCTGCACTGCGGGTAAAGACCAGTCTCCATCGCTGCTGCCACTTCCTGGCGGTAAGTGAGGGGAAGAGGTTACTGGTGGTGCGTGGCTGCTGGGAAGGTAGGGTTGCCAAGTCCAATTCAAAAAATATCTGAGGACGTTTGGGGTGGAGCCAGGAGACATCAGGAGTGGAGCCAGGAGCTAGGTTTTGACAAGCACAATTGAACTCCAAAGGGAGTTCTGGCCATCATATTTAAAGGGACTGCACACCCTTTAAATGCCTTCCTTCCATAGGAAATAATGAAGAACAGGGACACCTTTTTGGGGGGCTCATAGAATTGGACCGTCTGCTCCAATCTTTTTGAAAATTGGAGGGTGTTTTGAGGAGAGGCACCAGATGTTATACTGAAAATTTGGTGCCTCTACCTCAAACAACAGCCCCCGCAGACCCTCAGATACCCTCATGGATCAATTCTCCATTATACTCTATGGGAATCACTCTCCATAAGAACGTAAGGGAAGCCAAGTTGGATCAGGCCAATTGCCCATCCAGTCCAACACTCTGTGTCACACAGTGGCCAAAAAACCCAAGTGTCATCAGGAGTCCACCAGTGGGGCTAGAAGCCCTCCCATTATGCCCCCCAAGCACCTAGAATACGGAGCATCGCTGCCCCAGACAGAGAGTTCCAACAATACGCTGTGGTTAATAGCCACTGATGGACCTCTGCTCCATAGGAAATCATGGAGTGCCCAGCAGACATTTCCCTTCCCCCCACACTTTCTGATGACCCTGAAGCAGGGGGAGGGCCTCCAAACCGGGGGATCCCCTGCCCCTACCTGGGGATGGCAACCCTATGGGAGGGACTCCCTCAGCTCTTGAATCCTAGGGCTGATCCAGCCATTACTGCTTGCCCCCCCCCCCCCCGAGTTCATGGGTGCCATGTTGAGACCTTTCTAGTGTCCTGGCTCCACTGATGGACCTCCTGATGGCACCTATGTGACACAGATCCAACAGGGCTTCTCTTATGTTCTTATGTGACACAGAGTGTTTGGACTGGATGGGCCACTGGCCTGATCCAACAGGGCTTCTCTTAAGTTCTTATGTGACACAGAGTGTTGGACTGGATGGGCCATTGGCCTGACCCAACATGGCTTCTCTTATGTTCTTATGTGACACAGAGTGTTGGACTGGATGGGCCATTGGCCTGATCCAACATTGCTTCTCTTATGTTCTTATATTCCTGTTGCCTTGCTCAGTGTTTTCTGAAAGTGGGTGGGGCTTGTGCCCAGCAGTGCTTCCGATTGCCGCTGGATTGGGTTGTCTGCGCCGATTTTAAAAGCATTGCTTACGTAGCAACTGCCACTCCAGCACAAGGGTCTTCACAGTGTCACTGAAGGCAAGCTGCCATTTTGTGGCTGACTCCTCTACCTGCAGGGCCATTTGTGGCAGCCATTTTGTGGCTGACTCCTCCTCCTGAAGGGGCCATTTTGTGGCTGTGCCCACCGTGCTGGGTCAGAATTCCTGCAGGCTGAAAAGGTTGGGGGGCCCTGCATTACTTTTATCTTGCCTCAGTGTTTTGTGTGGGAGGCAGTGTGCCCAAAGACCAGGGGCTGTGCCACTTTACTTCATGGCAAAAACGTGGGTTTGAAGGAGGGGCTTGAAAGAAGAAAGAGAGGAGGCACCCCACACAGGTTCTTGGAGGGAATTCTAGGTATAAGCAATACTCCCTCTAAGCTGTGGAGTCTTGTGAGCAAAAATTCTATTTTGTGAGCTGCTGGCATTAAAGTTGTGAGATGCTGCATAAATTGGTTTGCTCTGGGGCCATTTTTCCTGCACTAAGTCAAAAGTGTGTGAGCCAGAGGCTAAACAACTGAGTTAGTTGGCACTAGTTGAGAGCCAGTTTGGTGTAGTGGTTAAGTGTGTGGGAGAACTGGGTTTGATTCCCCACTCCTCCACTTGCAGCTGCTGGAATGGCCTTGGGTCAGCCCTAGCTCTGGCAGAGGTTGTCCTTGAAAGGGCAGCTGCTGTGAGAGCCCTCTCAGCCCCACCCACCTCACAGGGTGTCTGTTGTGGGGGAGGAAGGGAAAGGAGATTGTGAGCCGTTCTGAGACTCTGTCCTTGAAACGGCAGCTACTGTGAGAGCCCTCTCAGCCCCACTCACCTCACAGGGTGTCTGTTGTGGGGGAGAAGGGAAAGGAGATTGTGAGCTGTTCTGAGAATCTGTCCTTGAAAGGGCAGCTGCTGTGAGAGCCCTCTCCAGCCCCACCCACCTCACAAGGTGTCTGGTGTGGGGGAGGAGGGGAAAGGAGATTGTGAGCCGCTCTGAGACTCTTCGAGTGGAGGGCGGGATATAAATCCAATTTCTTCTTCTTCTTCTTCTTCTTCTTCTTCTTCTTCTTCTTCTTCTTCTTCTTCTTCTTCTTCTTCTTCTTCTTCTTCTTCTCTTCTTTCTTCTTCTTCTTCTTCTTCTTCTTCTTCTTCTTCTTCTTCTTCTTCTTCTTCTTCTTCCTCAGCTTAAAGGGAACACTGGGACTGATTTCCCATTAACTTTACCCCGCTCTCATTCTGCTCTTCTCCGCGGGCTGCTGCTGGATTTCGCACAAACTGCCCCGGACCAGCGAGTTGCTCTGCTTCTCTTCAAGTTCCCTCCGCAGCAGGCAGGATCCTCTGAAAACCGGTTTCTGTTTGCCGCGGAGGGAAATTGAAAAGGGGCGGGGCAACTCGCTGGCTCGGGGCAGCTTGTGCGAAATCCAGCAGCAGCCCCGCAGGGGAAAGGAGCAACGAGACCAGAGCCAGGTGAGTGGGAAATCGGTTTGGGTGTAAGGGGCAGGAAGGGAGAAAGTGTGGGATCATCTGCGGTGCAGGGGTCTGTCTTCTCTCATGTCAACTGGTTTCCTTGAGATTGCTGGGGCTCACTAGCTCCCTACCAGTCCGACTTGTAAATAACTCCTTGCTTAGTTGCCTAGGGAGGTTGGAGGATCTCTACCAGGTGACCAGGCAGAGAAAAGAAGATTGCAAGGTTCACTGTGGCCTCTGGCGCATGCAGCTGAAATAAACAGCAGAGGAATAGAGAGGTGTATGCACTAATAACTGAACTTCTTGACAAGATGGGCATGGGATACCATAAAAACATAAGAGAAGCCATGTTGGATCAGGCCAATGGCCCATCCAGTCCAATACTGTGTCACACAGTGGCCAAAAAACCCAGGTGCCATCAGGAGGTCCATCAGTGGGGCCAGGACACTGGAAGCCCTCCCACTGCTGCCCCCACCCCCAGCACCAAGAATACAGAGCATCACTTGCTCCAGACAGGGAGTTCCAACGATAAGCTTTGGCTAATAGCCACTGATTGATCTCTGCTCCAGATGTTGATCCAATCCCCTCTTGAAGCTGCCTATGTTTGTAGCTGCCACCACCTCCTGTGGCAGTGAATTCCATGTGTTGATCACCCTTTGGGTGAAGAAGGACTCCCTTTAAACCCGACTGCTCAGCAATTTCATTGAATGTCTACAAGTTCTTGTATTGTGAGAAAGGGAGAAATGTCCTTCTTTCTCTACCTTCTCCATCCTGTGCATCATCTCGTAAACCTCTGTCATATCACCCCTCAGTCGACGTTTCTTCAAGCCATAGAGCCTCAAGCGTTTGAACCTTTCTTCATCGGGAAAAGGCTCCAACCCTTTAATACCCCTGCTGGAACCGCCGATTTGTCCCTCACGCTTGTATCTGACTCTGCCGCTCTCTCTTGTGCCCCACAGCGCTTCTTCCTCAGCAGTGCCCGGCAGGTGTTGCTGTCCCACAGCGGAACCGTGCCCCCCGCCCTCCAGTGGCTGTGCCATCCCGTGGGTCACCGCTTCTTTGTGGACGGCGACTGGGCCGTGAAGAGCTCCCCGCGAGAGAGTATCTACAGCTCCACCAGCAACCCTGGTACGGTGATGGAGACCAGCGTGCCGTAGTGAATTCAGAGAAGGGTTCAAATCTCTACTGGGGGGGGGGGCGGGGAGAATCTTTGGCTCGTTGCTTTCCTTCATCCTCACCTACCTCACAGGGTTGTTGTGAAGATAGAATAGGGGGTTGCGGCAGGGGGAAATACGGGGAAGGGTTGGCTTTTGAACCGCTGGCCTCCCTGTTGACGAAATAGGACCTTTGTAAGGCCAAGACATTAGCCCCATGGCGGGGAGTGGTAAAGCCGCAGTACTGCAGTCCGAGCACTCTGCTCATGACCTGAGTTCGATCCCGGCGGAAGCTGGGTTTTCAGGTAGCTGGCTCAAGGTCGACTCAGCCTTCCATCCTTACGAGGTCGGTAAAATGAGTCCCCAGCTTGCTGTGGGGAAAGCGTGGATGACTGGGGAAGGCAATGGCAAACCATCCCATCAAAAGTCTGCCGTGAAAACGTTGTGAAAGCAACGTCACCCCAGAGTTGGAAACGACTGGTGCTTGCACAGGGGACTAAAAAAAACAAAAAGTAGCCCCCTGTGCAATCACCAGCTGTTTTTGACTCTGGGCTGACGTTGCTTTCACAACGTTTTCACGGCAGACTTTTGACGGGGTGGTTTGCCGTTGCCTTCCCCAGTCATCTACGCTTCCCCCCCAGCAAGCTGGGGACTCATTTTATCGACCTCGGAAGGATGGAAGGCTGAGTCGACCTTGAGCCGGCGACCTGAACCAGCTTCCGCTGGGATCGAACTCAGGTCGTGAGCAAAGAGTTCAGGCTGCAGTATTGCAGCTTTACCACTCTGCGCCATGCGGCTGTTCTGCACAGGGGACTCCCTTTACCTTTAAGGCCAAGGCAATGTCGTCTGATACGCTTCTCCTGTCCCCAGTTGACCCCCTTGCTCAGGTCACCCAGCTTTTCCGGGAGCATCTACTGGAAAAGGCCTTGTCTTGTGTGTCCAGGTTGGAGGGACAGCCACCTGTCAGCCACGGCGAGGGGTAAGTCAGAGCTCAGAGTTGTTTCCTGCAGCCCCTCATTCAAGCATCTATGTACCGGTTTTCTGACGCACGCGTTTTAAGATGTCGAACTCATTTGTTATGAGGGCCGGATCTGACATAAATGAGACCTTGCTGGGCTGGGCCATGCGTATACCTATTTAAGATTAGGTAGCAGAGATATAAATTTTATAAAAAACACAACAACAGCACCAACACCGCCACCACCAATACCACCACCAACACCACCAACATCACCACCACCACCGCTACCACGTTTTTATTTATACCCCGCCCTTCCCGCCAAGGCAGGCTCAGGGCGGCTTACAAAGCATGATACAATACCATGGTAGAACAAGAAACAGATAATAAAATCCATCAACAACGGTATAAATGCAATATATAAATTAATATTAAAAATAAGCTAAAACAATACAATGGTGCCACAATCTCTGTGCATCCAAGACAGCGTAATATATATATTTTTAAAACTTAAAACATGCTTAAAAAGTTAGCACGCATTGGTCTTAAAGATACTTTCTTTGTATTTCTCCCATGGGATCCAGGGAACTGGACAAAGGAAGCTCTGGCTCTTTCCTTCCTTCCCCAGGGGACGGGGGGGGGGGGGGCTCAGCCAATAGAAGGGAGAGAGGCTTAGCTCAGTAGCTCTGCTGTGCAATTGAGAGAGCCTGGGAAAACAAACTCTGCCTTCCCACCGGGAGGAGCCTCAGCCAATGGAGAAAATAGAAGTTTTGCTCTGTAACACCTGTGCAGTTGAGCAAACCTGGCAAAGCAAGCTGTGATGCAGAAGGAAGCAAGAGAGAGAGAAAAAGAAGCAGATTACAGCCAGTTTCTTGGAGGCCTGATAGAAGCCCTCCAGGGGCCTGATTTGGCCCCCGAACTGTATGTTTGACACCCCTATTTTAAGAAAAATACTTAACTTTTAAGCATGGTTGCAGCTGAAAGATGAACTTTTTGGGTGCCTGAGTTCAGAACTGTGCGCTCTCAGTGGAACCCTTCCATTGCATCACTGCACAAGTGACTGGGAAAAGGAGCAGTGACTCATGCAGAGAAGTACCGGGAAGCCTCCTCTGGAAGCAGCTGCTTTTGCTGCCTCTCCGCGTTGTCTGCGACTGAGTGACACTGTGCAATTGCCTCTCGGCTGGGTAATCGGAAGCGGCAAGGACAGAGCCATGAATCATGCAGAGGCACAGCTGGTGTCCTCTTCTGTGGCTTCCAGGAACCTTTGGAAATTACTTCCGCGGCTTGCAGGCACGCAGCCGGGGCATGACTGATCTACCCAATAAATTTCCTGAGCCAGCATTTGGGGTTTAAAGAAAACGTGCCTGGTGTCTCAAAAAGAGCTGCAGCAAAGAAGGTTGCTAAAAATAGCAGATGCCAAGATATTCCTGTACGAAAACAACACAGTTGCTGTTGAAACCCAGGAGGGGGTTCAAGCAGGCCAGCCCACCAAGCTTGGCCACAACGGTACAGCCTCCCGTCCCGGGTGGTTTAGGCCAGTGGCTCCCAGCCTTTTGAGCACCAGGGACCAGTTTCGTGGAAGACGATTTCTCCGCGGACTGGTGGAGGAGTGGTGCTGGGGGTTTTGTGGCCCCAGGCTGCCCCCCTGCCCATGCCTCCTCGGGGGTCTTTAAGTGAGGGGTAGGCTAAGGTTGCTGCCCCTTCCACACGCCCAGGACCTGGGCAGATGAAGGAGGTGAGGCTTCAGGTGCTTCTTTGGTTTGCCTGGGTCCCAGGCAGGTAAAAGGGGCAGTGTGGTGCCTCTGCCCCATTCCGTGGCCCAGTTGCTAACAGGCCACAGACCACTACTGGTCCACAGACCGGGAGTTGGGGACCTCTGGTTTAGGCTCCCTTGTATGATCCCTCTGTCCCACGGCACGAGCTAACAAATCACTTCCTCATTTGCACTGAGATGTTGTTGGCTGTTGCCCTTTACCGGCTCTCTCTGCAAACGGGCTGTGCAGATCCAGAGACCACAATCCTGGTTTGTAGAAGAAGAAGAAGATGATATTGGATTTATATCCCGCCCTAGACTCTGAATCTCAGAGCGGTCACAATCTCCCCCGCGACAGACACCCTGTGAGCTATGTTCCCTCTAAGCTGCAGAGCCTTGTGAGCCAAAATTCTGCTTTGTGAGCTACTGGCATTTGTGAGCTATTGCATAAATTATTGTGCTCTATGGCAGGGGTGGCCAACGGTAGCTCTCCAGATGTTTTTTGCCTACAACTCCCACCAGCCCCAACCAGCATGGCTGATGGCTGGGGCTGATGGGAGTTGTAGGCAAAAAACATCTGGAGAGCTACCGTTGGCCACCCCTGCTCTAGGGCCATTTTTCCTGAGCTGAGACAAAAAATGTGTGAGCTGGAGGCTAAAAAATTGTGAGCTAGCTCACACTAACTCAGCTTAGAGGGACACTGCCTGTGAGGTGGGTGGGGCTGAGAGAGCTCTTGCAGCAACTCCCCTTTCAAGGACAGCTCTGCCAGAGCTACCCAAGGCCATTCCAGCAGCTGCAAGTGGAGGAGTGGGGAATCAAACCCGGTTCTCCCAGATAAGAGAGCTCTGGCTGACCCAAGGCCATTGCAGCAGCTGCAAGTGGAGGAGTGGGGAATCCAACCCGGTTCTCCCAGATAAGAGAGCTCTGGCTGACCCAAGGCCATTCCAGCCAGTGCAAGTGGAGGAGTGGGGAATCCAACCCGGTTCTCCCAGATAAGAGAGCTATGGCTGACCCAAGGCCATTCCAGCAGCTGCAAGTGGAGGAGTGGGGAATCAACCCGGTTCTTCCAGATAAGAGCTCTGGATGACCCAAGGCCATTCCAGCAGCTGCAAGTGGAGGAGTGGGGAATCAAACCCGGTTCTCCCAGATAAGAGAGCTCTGACTGACCCAAGGCCATTCCAGCAGCTGCAAGTGGAGGAGTGGGGAATCAAACCCGGTTCTCCCAGATAAGAGAGCTCTGGCTGACCCAAGGCCATTCCAGCAGCTGCAAGTGGAGGAATGGGGAATCAAACCGGGTTCTCCCAGATAAGAGAGCTCTGGCTGACCCAAGGCCATTCCAACAGCTGCAAGTGGAGGAGTGGGGAATCAAACCGGGTTCTCCCAGATAAGAGAGCTCTGGCTGACCCAAGGCCATTCCAACAGCTGCAAGTGGAGGAGTGGGGAATCAAACCGGGTTCTCCCAGATAAGAGAGCTCTGGCTGACCCAAGGCCATTCCAGCAGCTGCAAGTGGAGGAGTGGGGAATCAAACCCGGTTCTCCCAGATAAGAGAGCTCTGGCTGACCCAAGGCCATTCCAGCAGCTGCAAGTGGAGGAGTGGGGAATCAAACCCGGTTCTCCCAGATAAGAGTCCGCACACTTCACCACTACACCAAAGTGGCTCTCTTGTAGCGCGTGTGCAGTTCACAGTCTGCAAGTTCCAGTGGTTTTGCTGTTGAAAACGAGGTAACGGAGTCCATTGCGGCAGGGCAGAAGAATTGCTTGAAGCGGGTTCTTATGCATACACATGAGGCTGCCTGATACGGAATCAGACCACAGGTCCATCAAAGTCAGTACTGTCCGCTCTGACTGGCAGAGGCTCCCCAGGGTCTCAGGCTGAGGTCTTTCACATCGCCTCCTGCCTGGTCCTTTTAACTGGAGATGTAGGGGATTGAACCCGTGACACTCTGCATGCAAAGCAGATGCTCTGCCCCTCAGCCACGGTCCCTCCTATTCTTGTAGTGCGGAGCCCTCTTTGGTGTTACTTCTGAATCGTACCGGTTGGGGAAAGCTCTCTGAAACAGAAAAGAGGTTTGGATGTTTGGGCTGAGCAAAGAATTATCTCGGGAAGACGACTTGGGAGCTCTCGGTAGGCAGAGTAATCCCAAGGGCAGATGTCACCTCTGCAGGTCTGCTCTCTTGTGATCCCCCCTGAGCCAATCATAGCCCTACTAGGTTTCTATGTTGATCGGCCAAGGGCTTAAGGAACGCTTCTGGTGTGGGGCAAGAGCCTGAGTGCCAGTCCACAATCCATTTCCCTTCGGGTGGGGGAATTCTTCAGCAGGAAAAAGCATGTCATAAGAACAAAAGAGAAGCCACTTTGGATCAGGCCAATGGCCCATCCAGTCCAACACTCTGTGTCACATAAGAACATAAGAGAAGCCATGTTGGATCAGGCCAATGGCCCCTCCAGTCCAACACTCTGTGTCACATAAGAACAAAAGAGAAGCCATGTTGGATCAGGCCAATGGCCCATCCAATCCAACACTCTGTGACACACAGTGGTCAAAAAACCAGATGTCATCAGGAGGTCCACCAGTGGGGCCAGGACTCTAGAAGCTGTCCCGCTGTTGCCCCTCCCAAGCACCAAGAATACAGAGCATCACTGCCCCAGACATAAGAACATAAGAGAAGCCATGTTGGATCAGGCCAGTGGTCCCTCCAGTCCAACACTCGGTGTCACACAGTGGCCAAAAAACCAGGTGTCATCAGGAGGTCCACCAGCAGGGCCAGAACTCCAGAAGCCCTCCGACTGTTGCCCCTTAAGCACCAAGGCAGAGTATCACTGCCCCAAATATAAGAACATGAGAAGGCATGTTGGATCAGGCCAGTGGCCCATCCAGTCCAACACTCTGCGTCACATAAGAACATCAGAGAAGCCATGTTGGATCAGGCCAGTGGCCCATCCAGTCCAACACTCTGTGTCACATAAGAACATCAGAGAAGCCATGTTGTATCAGGCCAGTGGCCCATCCAGTCCAACACTCTGCGTCACATAAGAACATCAGAGAAGCCATGTTGGATCAGGCCAGTGGCCCATCCAGTCCAACACTCTGCGTCACATAAGAACATCAGAGAAGCCATGTTGGATCAGGCCAGTGGCCCATCCAGTGCAACACTCTGTGTCACATAAGAACATCAGAGAAGCCATGTTGGATCAGGCCAGTGGCCCATCCAGTCCAACACCCTGCGTCACATAAGAACATCAGAGAAGCCATGTTGGATCAGGCCAGTGGCCCATCCAGTCCAACAGTCTGCGTCACATAGTGGCCAAAAAAACCAGGCACCATCAGGAGGTCCACCAGTGGGGCCAGGACACTAGAAACCCTCTCACTGTGCCCCCCAACTACCAAGGATACAGAGCCTCACTGCCCCAGACAGAGAGTTCCAACAATACACTGTGGCTAAGAGCCACTGATGGACCTCTGCTCCAGATGTTTAACCAATCCCCTCTTGAAGTTGTCTATGCTTGCAGCTGCCACCACCTCCTGTGGCAGTGAATTCCATGTGTTAATCACCCTTTGGGTGAAGAAGGACTTCCTTTTATCCATTCTAACGTGACTGCTCCGCAATTTCATTGAATGCCCACAAGTTCTTGCATTGACAGAAAGGGAGAAAAGTCATTCTTTCTCTACCTTCTCTATCCCATGCATAATCTTGTGAACCTCTATCATGTCACCTCTCAGTCAACATTTCTCCAAGCTAAAGAGCCCCAAGTGTGGTTAGAGTGTCCAGCAATGCTCCGGACAACCCAAGTTCAAAACCCTCGTGCTGCCACTAGGTGACGTCGGGCCACTCGTACTTGCTCAGCCTTGCCTACCTCACAGGATGGTTGTGAGAATAAAAAAGGAGGACGGGAAAACAATGCTGTAAGCTGTTTTGGTCCTCAGTAGGGACAATAGCAGGGGGATAAATATCTAAAGGAACGTAAGACTATTAAGGATTTTCAGAAAACCAGAATGTGGGAGCATTTTGCCTTTTTTATTCTGTTCTACTGGCTGAATTTAGATTAAGAACAGAGCATGTCGTTGCCTTTCCTACAATCCCTAACACAGGCGTGTCAAACATGTGGCCCGGGGGCTGAATCAGGCCACCAGAGGGCTATCAGGCCCCCGAGCAACTGACTGTTATCTGCTTCCTTCTCCCTCTCTCTTGCTCCCTTCTGCATCACAGCTTGCTTTGCAAGGCTTGCTCAATCACACAAGCGCTACAAAGCAAAACCTCAGTTTTCTCCATTGGCTGAGGTTCCTCCCTGGGGAGGAAGGGAGGGAGGCAGAGCTTGTTTTTCCAGGCTCTCTCGATCACAAAGCAGAGATACTGAGCCAAGCCTCTCTTCCTTCTATTGGCTGAGGCTCCTCCCCTTCCTGGTCCCCTGGGGAAGGAAGGAAAGAGCCAGAGCTTCCTTTGCCCAGTTCCCATGATCCCATGGGAGAGATACAAAGATAGCACCTTTAAGACCAACAAGTGCTAATGTTTTAAGGATGTTTTGTTTTTTTATTTAAAAATATGTAATTGTGTTTGTCTATGTCCTTTATAAAGTTTATATCTCTGCTACATAATCTTAAATAGGTACATACATGGCCCAGCCCAACAAGGTCTCATTTAGATCAGATCTGGCTCTCATAACAAATGAGTTCGATACCCCTGCCAGTTTGGTGTAGTAGTTAAGTGTTAAGTGGTTAACTTTTATCTGATAGAACCGGGTTTGATTCCCCACTCCTCCACTTACAGCTGCTGGAATGGCCTTGGGTCAGCCATAGTGGTTAAGTGCATGGACTCTTATCTGGAAGAACCAGGTTTGATTCCCCAGTCCTCCACTTACAGCTGCTGGAATGGCCTTGGGTCAGCCATAGCTCTCTTATCTGGGAGAACCGGGTTCGATTCCCCCCTCCTCCACTTGCAGCTGTTGGAATGGCCTTGGGTCAGCCATAGCTCTCTTATCTGGGAGAACCGGGTTCGATTCCCCCCTCCTCCACTTGCAGCTGCTGGAATGGCCTTGGGTCAGCCATAGCTCTCTTATCTGGGAGAACCGGGTTCGATTCCCCCCTCCTCCACTTGCAGCTGCTGGAATGGCCTTGGGTCAGCCAGAGCTCTCTTATCTGGGAGAACCGGGTTTGATTCCCCCACTCCTCCACTTAGAGATGCTGGAATGGCCTTGGGACAGCCATAGCTCTTGTAGGAGTTGTCCTTGAAAGGGCAGCTGCTGTGAGAGGCCTCTCCAGCCCCCTTACAGGGTGTCTGTTGTGGGGGGGGGGGAAGGGAAAGGGGATTGTGAGCTGCTCTGAGTCTCTGATTCCGAGAGATGGGCAGGGTATAAATCTGCAGTCGTCTTCTTCTAACACATCCTCCATCTTGCTGCAGGGAATTTTCCGATGCCCTTGAGTACCTGAACTTCCTCAACAGCTGTGCTGATGCTACTCCTGGTCCAGCTCCCTCCATCAGCACCAATATGGATGCCACCACAGGTAAGTCTTGTGGACCGGAAGGAGTAGGGGGCGGGGATGTTTGTGAATTAGGGGGGCGGGGAAGCAGGAGAGTCAGATGCATGACCCCCGCTGATGCATGCATAGGGGAATTGAAGGGGAATGCCCAAAGATTAGAAGCTAAAAATGAGACCAAGGTAGATGGATGGAGGGAGAGGGATAATCTAAATGCCCTCACGAGTTATGGATTTTGATACCTGATGCTCTTTTTCCTCCTCTGTTCTCCAGGCACCGACCCTGTGGCTAACTGGTGGTCCTCCGTGGTTACCATGGTGATCCATGGGTTGCAGGGGGATGACGAAGCCATGGACCGACTGTACCCGCTCGTGGAATCCATGCCCAAAATCCTGCAGATGTCTGAGTAAGTGCACAGTTCCCTCTTTCGGGCGGTCCCCAAGTTGCTTCTGTGGATGTTTAGGGGCAGGAAACGAAGGTCTCTTTCTGTGACGTAAGTGGAGCTGGTTGCCGCCTCTTCTGTGACATCAAAATTCTGCAATTAATTGGTATAAAATTATGCAAGCCTCTTTTCAGCTGCATCTTGTTCTGCTTTTGTTAGTCTTGGTGAGCTTTGGAGGGCGCTGAAGCTTTCCCTTTGACCTTGGAATGGTTATTTTGAACACTGTCCTTATATGACATGAAGAAGAAGAAGAACAAGATATTGGATTTATATCCCACCCTCCACTCCGAAGAGTCTCAGAGCGCCTCACAATCTCCTTTCCCTTCCTCCCCCATAACAGACACCCTGTGAGGTAGATGAAGATATTGGATTTATATCCCGCCCTCCACTCCGAAGAGTCTCAGAGCGGCTCACAATCTCCTTTCCCTTTCCTCCCCCACAACAGACACCCTGTGAGGTGGGTGGGGCTGGAGAGGGCTCTCACAGCAGCTGCCCTTTCAAGGACAGAGTCTCAGAGCGGCCCACAATCTCCTTTACCTTCCTCCCCCACAACAGACACCCTGTGAAGTGGGTGGGGCTGGAGAGGGCTCTCACAGTAGCTGCCCTTTCAAGGACAGAGTCTCAGAGCGGCCTACAATCTCCTTTCCCTTCCTCCCCCACAACAGACACCCTGTGAGGTGGGTGGGGCTGGAGAGGGCTCTCACAGCAGCTGCCCTTTCAAGGACAACCTCTGCCAGAGCTATGGCTGACCCAAGGCCATGCTAGCAGGTGCAAGTGGAGGAGTGGGGAATCAAACCTGGTTCTCCCAGATAAGAGAGCTATGGCTGACCCAAGGCCATTCCAGCAGATGCAAGTGGAGGAGTGGGGAATCAAACCCGGTTCTCCCAGATAAGAGCTCTGGCTGATCCAAGGCCATCCCAGCAGCTGCAAGTCGAGGAGTGGGGAATCAAACCCGGTTCTCCCAGAGAAGAGTCCGCACACTTAACCACTACACTTAACCACTACACCAGACTGGCACATGATGTGTGCACTAGCTACTATTCTCAATAAATGACCAAGGAAAAACAAAGAAGAGAAAGAAACTGAACCCAAAAATTAGAGTAAGAAACCTGAAAGGTTAACGTGCAGTTAAAGGGCCAAACATTAAAAACAAACTGTAAAATAAATCATAAACCAATATACATGTATTAATTGTAGAAAGCTAAAACCACTTAAGGGCCCATCATAAGCCTCTATTCCATGTACAGTCATAAAACCACAATGGGAACCCACTCAAATTGACCTGATGCATTTCGACCTAGACTGGTCTTCTTCAGAGGTCAGAAAGGTAAGTACACATATTGGCTCATACTACAGAACAGAATAAAACAATAGAACAACGCTGGACCGCAAGGAAATGTAATGAAGTGACAAAGGCTTAAAGACATCCTTGAGGCCTCTTATTCTACAGCCTTATATCTTAATCAAGGGCATCCTTATTGAATCCAGTGTCTTATTGTATGCCACATGGTCCAGAATCGATCGAGATAGGCGTAAGGTCAGAGCTTAGGTGCCAAGAGTTGGCCCTTTGATTGCATATTAACCTATTTTGGACACTGCCCAAGCTCACTTTCAAGCACGCCTTCAATAACTTAAGGTCTAGAAACTTGACTTTTGAAACCCAAAGCTAACATTTTAAGATGGTTGCTGGTTTTCCCACTAAACTTACGCCGCTCTCGCTCTCCTCTTCTCCGCGGGGCTGCTGGATTTCGCACAAACTGCCCCGGACCGGCGAGTTGCTCCGCCTCTCTTCACGTTCTCTCCGCAGCAGGCAGGATCCTCTGAAAACCGGTTTCTGTCTGCCGTGGAGGGAAATTGAAAAGGAGTGGGGCAACTCGCCAGCTTGGGGCAGCTTTTGCGAAATCCAGCATCAGCCCTGCAGGGAAAAGGAGCAACGAGACCGAAACGAGGTGAGTGGGAAATAGGTCCACGTGTCCCTTTTCTATCAGAGTCTTAATAGGCAGGTTATCCGATTAACTGATATAGGAACCCAAAATGACGAGGAGTTGCTCCTCTTAAGCTATAAGAGTCTGAGGAAGGACTTGAATTTTACACCATCCTCATCTTTTGGACATTACTCAAGCGAGGCACAGATGGGCTTTTTCAAGAACCCACTTTAACACCTTCCCTTCTGCCATTTTAAGTGGTAGATTTCCCGACTTGCCTATCCAACAGCGCTGTTGCCCCCGTTCGAGTAACGCAATAGAGACTGTCACACATATACTTTTACACTGTAACCTTTATCAAGATGAGAGAGGTCAAATACTTACCCCATTACTTTCTAAATTCAAACCCTTGCAAGACTATATTGACCTCAGACCGGAAATTTTGCAGACATTCTTGTTAAGGGATAGTCAGAAACGGGAAACATGTGCGGTAGCGAAATTCTGTGTATTAGGAAAAGGAATTGTGTGATCAAGGGAATGTAATTGGTTTAGAGCTTATTTTTATATACTTTAAAAAAACCTGCTCTCTACTTGCTTCAAACGGTCCTTGGACCGTAATAAAGAATCGATTGATTGGTTGATTGACTGGGCAGGGGGATTTTTTGGAGAAGTGGAAGAGTGTATCTATTGGTTGGATTTTTTGGAGAAGTGGAAGAGTGTATCTATTGGTTGCAGCTTCACCCCGGTCCCTTCCCTCTCCAGGAACCCTCTTCCTCGTGCAGCGCTGCACACCTTCAAGGCTGCCCGGGGCTTGCTGGGCAAACTGGACTGCAGCCTGGGCCAGTGTGACAAAGCCAGTGACTACCTGCGGGACAGCTTAGGGGGGAACACAGCCACAAGCACCATTGACAGAGTGAGTTGCAAATGGGGGGTGGGGGGGGACATCAGGCGCTCAGTCTGGGGGTGGGGGAAGGGGGAGTTCAAGACTGGTGCTAATAGATGCGGGAGGCACAAACAGGGCCGTTGCCAGGATTTCATGTTTGGTGGGGTCCACAGCAGGATTTGTTGTTTTGTGCGGGGGGCGGGGCACCCAGTTTGGTGGCTTTGGGCTCTCGGCACTGTAAGCTGCCTTGAGTTCCACAAGCTAAGCCCCCATCACCTGGGCAGCCACTTCCCCCACCCCTTTTTTATGTGCCCCTCTCTCCGAGAGACAGAGACCCTTTGCTCTGCACGTTGTGTTAGGGAAGGGGAGAGAAAAAAGCAAAAAGACCAGCAGCAATGCTACTACATGTTCAGAGTGGCCATGAGCAAAGGGGACAGATTGGGGGCCCTCCAATGGAGGGGCCATACAGTTGAAAAGAGGGTGGTGAAAGGGTGGGCCTGGCCCCCCCCCCGGGCTTCACTGTAGCTATGGGCACGGAAACAAATGTAGGGTCACAGTTGGGGTATGTAGCGCCCTTCCCTCTCCAGGTGTTCTTGGTCAATGTGAATACTTGATGGGGTGGCGCTTAGAACACAGGGTGTTGCCCAATGTGGCACTTCAGAGGCAGGGCAGAACCGAGGAACTTGCAAGTGAGCCGGCGAAGGAGTCGGGTTTCCTTTTCAGTGTCGCCGTTCCCAGGGTAAGCTAAGTACCTTCCCGATGGCGACGGTCTTTTGCGGGGGACCAGGAGGCCCCGTGGCCCTTCGTGGCGTGGCTGATGTGGCAGTGGCGGGGGTGCATTGTAGTTGCATTGCATGTGCAGCCAGAGATGTGCAATGCCCCTTCAATGCAGCCCTGAGGCAGCCCCCCCAACAGCTGACAGCCACGGCAGCAACCGAGGGGGCCTGCTGGAAGATGACGGACCTCTCCGGGATAGGATGGGGAGGGGAGGGAGAGGTCTCTCCCATCCAGGCTGTGTTCCCTTGGGGGTCTCTGAGTCGCGGACCACCCTCCCTCTCTGGTTTGCATCTCTTTTGCCAGTCCTCCTCTCTTCCTGCAGGCCATGCAGTTCCTGTTGTGCGACCTCCTTCTTATCATCCGCACGAGGCTCTGGCAGCAACAGATGCAGGTGACTCAGCCACACGGGACCCCTTACCAAGCTTCTGCCCTTGAACTGCGTGGCTTCCAAGGAGACCTCAGTAGCCTCCGGCGCCTGGCCCAGGCTGACCGACCTGCTATGCACAGGGTGAGTGTGGCCCACCTACTCCGGCCTCAGTTATCCCTCGATTATTCCTCCCTGCTCCCCGAAGAGCAGCGTACATTTGAGTAAGCATTACACGCCAATAATTTTGTTTATTAGATTTAAATCTCGCCCTCCCCGTGAGTACGAGGTGTGAGAAACTAGTTGTAATGGTTCCCGTAAACATGGTGTGATCCCTGATTGGCACGCCTCTGGGCTCCCTAATTACCTGTGCCGGCTCTTACAATTTCTGAGTCTTTGTGGCTGGAGAATTAAGGTTGTTTAGGTGAGACTAAGCAGTGAAGCTTTGAACCAGAGGTACACAAGTTTTGGGGAGGAGCCTGGAGTTCTGAGCGCCCGAGAAGAACCCTGTTGTGTCAGAGGGTGGGTGCATCGAGTCCCGGTTATCCCTGATTTCTTTTGAACCGAATCGCAGGCATGTGTGTCCATACTCATGGCAGATGGGGTACTCATTTGGAAATTTAAACTTGGTTCTAGGGAATATACCCCAAATAGGGTAGGGAGTTGAGACCGGAAAGTGGGGAGGCCTGACCAGAAAGGGGTGTTACTGGACACGCGGGGTTATGGGACCTGGGAGCCTGATTCGAGGGGCCTATTGTGAGTGATGTGGGGATAGCGATTCAGAAAGGACAAGATCAGGCTGGGGATTTTTGTGCCAATTGTTAACTCCATGGGATCCAACCCAGGTTTTTCTGCATGAAGCCACAGCCCGGCTGATGGCCCGAGCCAGCCCCACACGGACTCACCAGCTGCTGGACCGGAGTCTGCGCCGAAGGGGGGCCTCAAACAGCAAGGGAGGTAAGCCAGCTCGAGTACCGATGGTTATTTTATCTGATGAAGACGTACTCCCATGCCCCCATCTTGTGCCGTGTTGGTGTCTGTGATGCTACATCGTTTCTGACAAATTGTGGCAAAACAGAGGTTTAATTCTCTTGGTTATAACTGTTGTAGATTCAAAGGACACGTGGAATTTTCCTCTGTCTTCATGAGTTTTCCTTTTCCAAATGCAGCTACCGGGGCTTTTTTTGTAGCAGGAACTCGTTTGCATATGATGCCACACACCCCTTATGTAGCAAATCCTCCTGGAGCTTACAGGACTCTTATTCCAGGGCCTTACTGTAAGCTCCAGGAGGACTGGCTACAGCAGGGGGTTGTGGCCTAATATGCAAATGAGTTCTTGCTACAAAAGACAGGCCTGGCAGCCACCAGGGCTGCTTTTTCATTGAAGAGAACAGCATCAGCGCTATTTAAACTATTAAGCTTCCTTTACTCTTTTCCGTTGGAAAAAAAATATATTGTACTTCGCGTGCCCCCTTTTGGGGGAAAGAACGTACATTTCCGCTGTTGGAGGCAAAAGGAGCTCAAGATGGGGCGTGACGCTTTTCAGTTAAATAAACTGCAGGTGAGGAAAGGGTTAAACGAGTCTGCCTCTCTCCCTACCCCCCACCTTGCCACACTGTTCTTTCCAAACGCAGTCCTTGGGGCTTCTTTTTCAGGATCAGGCCCGTAGCTGGGGGGGGTGGTGGGAACAGGGGGGCCAGGCTGTTCTATGTAACCCCCCCTTCCCTTTGTAGGGCCCCTCCATTTCCAGGCTATTTCTCTCCCCCCCCCCCACCGCCGTGCATGAGAGAGTACAAGAGAGAGCAGGAGTGAGAGCAGAAGAGAGCGACAGTGAGAGAGAGAATGAGAGAGAGAGACAGCGAGTGAGAGAGCATGAAAGAGAGTGACAGAGAGTGAGAGAGAGAGCGGCAGAGAGTGAGAGAGAGCACAAGAGAGCAACAACAAGAGAGAAAGCGTGAGAGGAGAAAGCAACAGCAAAAGCGAGCAAGAGAGTGACAGCAAGAGAGAGAGCAGTAGAGAGCGAGAAAGACAATACGAGAGAGCAACAGCAAGTGAGAGGGCATGAGAGAGCAGCAACAAGAGAGAGAGAGAGACAGTGACAACGTGTGAGCGAGAGAACATGGGAGAGAGACAGCAAGAGTGACAGAGAGCACAAGAGAGAGAGACTGCAAGTGAGAGAGCACGAGAGAGTGACAGTGAGAAAGAAATCCAAGCGGGCAGCCATGTTGGTCTGAAGCAGTTGAACGAAGCAGGAGTCAAGCGGCACCTTTAAGACCAACCAAGTTTTATTGAGAACGCAAGCTTTCGTGTGCTCTCTAAGCACATTTCATCAGAAGAGGGGATCAGATATAGAGAGAAAGTGCAAGAGAAGAGAGTGGCAGCAAAAAAGAGAGAGCGAGAGAACATGAGCGAGAGACAGAGAGAGTACGCAAGAGAGTGCAAGAGAGAGATGGGACCAGATGGCTGGCCGCTGGAAGAAGCAGCCAAGGGAATGCGGCTTTCCCTTGTACCTAATTGTAATGCTGGAAGAAGCAGCCAAGCCCCACAGCCCCTCCTCAAAATTTTATCCCCTGGGCGCCCACCCACCCCCAAATTTCTGGCTACGAGGCTGTGAAGAGTGGTGGATGTGGCTTTCTGGCAAAAGGGGATTGGTCCGGAAGTGTTGTGTGTGACTAGGGTGGAGCATAGAGTTAGGGGCAGGACTAAGCCAGGAATACGGGAATAGGGTAATCTGGGGCACTGGGACCCTTTGTCCAGTGCCAAGCGTTGCAGTTATGCCTCAACCTTCCCCTCCTGTTTTTTCCCTTCCAGCCAGCGAACAGGAGAATCACCCAACGGCGCGGGAGCAGGCCGAAGCCCTGTTACTGGCTTGCTCCTACCTACCGCCCGCCTTCCTCTTGGGGCCGGGTCAGCGGATGGGCATGTTGGCCGAGGCCGCCCGTTCGCTGGAGAAGCTGGGCGACAAACGGATGCTCCACGAGTGCCAGCAAATGATCATCAAGCTGGGCAGCGGCTCCACCGTCACCACCAGCTAGAGAGGCAGGGCAGAGGACAGGGCCAGGGGCAAGGGACCACCCCGTGGGGCGCTGCTTGGGCACGATCCCTGCAAGGACGTCTTGCCTCTATTTCTCATGGACTGTCGGTGGGGGAGGCGGAGGGTTCTGAAGAGCGGGACCTGCCGATTCTGAGCTTTTCTCTAGGTAATAAGTTCTCTACGCAGTTAAGACTTTGCCTCCCTAGTTTTCATGGCACATGTTCCCCCACCCCGGTTACTGTTTTGTTCCGAGCAGACAGAGGTGCAAGAGAGCTGTGGTGTTTGCTGGAGGGGGAGGTGGGATCGTATCAAAAAACAGTGTGTTACGGGCGTCCTTCTGTTTTGAGAGACTTGTTGAGAAGGTGAAGGTGTCGATCCCACCGCCTTGAGGGCGTTCTGCACCCTGAAACGCACCCTCTTTCTTCTGATACATGCCCACCTGTGCATGCTTGGTGTCGATTCCTCGCCCGCCCTTGGCAGCATGTTGGGCCCGATGGCTTTTTTGCAACAGAACTGCTTCTCATCTGCCCGGTCGTAGCCAACTCACCAGAGTTCATCGCTCTTTCTGAAGCCCTCCGTCTTAGTGAGGCAACAGGGACCCCTAGGGGCAACTCCCAGTATTGCAGAATGCTCATTCATCGACTACACTATCCAAGGTGGATTTTGATTTGCGTCGCACACTGGGCAGCTGTTGTGTTTCCTCCTCCACTCTGGCACAAGGGCACAGACCGATAGTCCCTCGCTTGGTGGCAAAGCTGTTTTTTTGTGTAGCCATGTTTAAAGGAGGGTGAAATTCTTGCGGGGGGTGTGTGTGTTCCTTTAAGATGCCCTCATGTTCCGAGAAGAGGAGGACACTGGGGATTTTGCCGGTCTTTAAGAGGCGGTGACTTGTGCTTTTCTCATCCAGGGTGGTCTCCCTGAAAGCTGACTGTGAATGTTGAGGTCCCCAAATAGAAGGGGGGGGGGGTAGCCATGTTAGATCCTTGCAATGAAAATAGACAAGAGTCTGGTGATACCTTCAAGACTAACTGATTTTATCCCAGCATAAGCTTTTGGGAGCTAGAGATTTCTTCAGTAGCGTAGATGACTCAAGGAGAGACGTACACCTCCTTGCCACAAGATGTCCATGACAATTTTTTTTTTTAAAAGAACTTGTGCTCCTTGTTGAGTGTTTCGGAGCGAAGGGTGTTTTGCCTAGAGATGCTGGGGTGTCTATTTCAGTGAAAATATCATTGGGGATGTTTCTCCCTGCCCTGCCAGAGAAAAGCGACTTCACCTCAGAAGTGTTAATGTGATTCGACTGACAAACGTCCTGGAAAGAAAATGGCGGACAGTTAGGTTAATTTTGGACTCCTGTGTTCCAGCAGTTGTGTGTGTGTGTGTGGGGGGGGGGGTGTTGACTCGTTTTGTCTTTCCAGGCCCCCTCCATAGACACTGGCTTGGCACTAGGTTCTGCACTTTGGTCCCCCCCATCAGATTGTGTGGTGAGGAGGCTGTTGCTATGGGAACCAGCCCATCAGGGTAGGGGCAATGGAGGGTTCCGGCTAAGTCGCAGAAAAGACGTGGGAAAGGTGTCCTCTGCATCGTTTCACTCTTAGGAGCAGGCAACGTATATATCGCTCCCCGCCGCCTTCTTTTCTCAACCTGCACCACTCTTCCTTTTAAAAGTTATTTTCATAGTATGAGTTTTTTGTACAGATGATAAAATAAAACCCTACTTATTTATATCTCCTTGTTTGTGATCTCTTGCCAAAGGCCCAGGTGGAAAATAGGTTGTGCTTTAAAAAAAAAAAAAACTCTCTTTGTTTGCACGTGTTATCTGTCAGCACATGAATTGCCTTTTTTTTTAAAAAAATGAAGAAGGTATTGGATTTATACCCTACTCTGAATCACAGTCTCAGAGCAGCTCACAATCACCTTTACCTTCCTCCCCCACAACAGACACCCTGTGAGGTAGATGGGGCTGAGAGAGCTCTCCCAGAAGCTGCCCTTTCATGGACAGCTCTGCGAGAGCTATGGCTGACCCAAGGCTGTTCCAATAGCTGCAAGTAGAGGAGTGGGGAATCAAACCCAGTTCTCCCAGATAAGGGTCCACACACTTCACCACTACATCAAACTTGCTCTCTGAAGACGCTTGGGGTTGGTTGAACACAAAGCTCCCTTGGCCAATCAAAGTCAGACTGATTTTGCACTCACCTTACACTGCTCTGACGTTCCTCTTTTCAGCGCGGTGTCCTTCCAATTTCCCACTATCTGCCCCGGGGCTTCAGCCTGTGTCACCGTTTTTGCGCAGCTAAGAGGAACTGATTTTGAGCAGTTTTTCTTCGCCGCACAAAAACGGTAACACAGGCTGAAGCCCCGGGGCAGATAGTGGGAAATTGGAAGGACACTGCGCTGAAAAGAGGAACGTCAGAGTTGCATAGAGTGAGTGCAAAATCAGTCCCTGTCTCATCCATTTGGTCTGGCACCAGCTTTCCGGCGTCTTAGGAGGATGTGTTCCGTATCGCTTACTGCATGGTCCTCTTACCTGAGGAGATGCTGGAGGACTGAACCTGGAACTTTTCTTCTGCAGGGCAAGGCAATATTCTGCCAGAGTCACAGCTGCTCCCCCTCGTTACTCGATTTCTCTTTTGCCAACCGGCAGCCGCTTTTGCAAACAGATTCCATTAAATGGTACAGCAACATGATACCGCAAGAGCCCCATGGCACAGAGCGGTAAAGCTGCAGTACTGCAGTCCTCAACTCTGCGACCTTGAGTGCAATCCTGGCGGAAGCTGGGTTCAGGTAGCCGGCTCAAGGTTGACTCAGCCTTCCATCCTTCCGAGGTCGGTCAAATGAGTCCCCAGCTTGCTGGGGGGGAAGTGTAAAAGACTGGGGAAGGCAATGGCAAACCACCCCGTAAAAAGTCTGCCGGGAAAACGTGAAAGCAACGTCACCCCAGAGTCAGAAACGACTGGTGCTTCCACAGGGGACTACCTTTACCTTTGCACATGATACTGTATTTTCTGCTGTTGCCCAATATGTGGCAGCCCATTCGTACGGATAATTCACCTTTGTCTGGGAATGCTGATGGAGACTAAAAGTGGCAGTCGGGGTACTAACCGGTACCACTCAGTGGGGGAACCCTTACTCGATGTTCTTCCAGGTGTCACTGGCTTCCATTTTGTTTCCAGGGCCAGGACGGAGTGGCTGCATTGATCTTAAAGAGCTCGGAACTGAAGTAACTAAAAAAGAGTAAATCTCTGTCCATGTGAGCCTGCCTGGAATTTGATGTGGAGCTTGATTCTCTGACCAGGGGTGGCCGAACTGTGGGCTACATGTGGCTCTTGAAGCCCCCCCCCCCCACCCGTTGGCCAGCTTGGAGAAAGCATTTCTTTAAATCACTCCGCAAAGCCAGCAGGCAGCTTGGAGAATACTTTCGAATGCACTTCTCTAGTTAGGAACTATAGAAATGATCCCTGAAAGTATCGTCTTAGCTTGGAGAATACATTTAAAGTTGCTTTCTTTCAAGTTTCAAGTTTATTTAAGTTTATATCCTGCCCTTCCCACCGAGGTGGCTCAGGGCGGCTCACAACACATCTCCCTCCCTCCATCTTCCTTCTTTCCTGTCTTGTGGCTCCTAAACATCTGACGTTCATGTCTTGCGGCTCTCAGAGAGCTGACGTTTATTCTATGTGGCTCTTACATTAAGCAAGTTGGGCCACCCCTGCTGTACGCCATTTGGAGCCTAGGCCGTTATCTCCTCAAAACAATGCTTCCCCCCTCGCCCCAGTGTGTCAAGCCTTTGTTTTGGACCGCCGGTGGTCCAGTCTCTGGTCTTTCCCAGAAGGCTGTTGGCGTGGGGCGTGTCGTGGACCAATATGGCAGCTTTCGCCTCCTAATTATCGGTGAGGGCTTTCTTTTAAAAATCTTGTTTTAACAGGCAGTTGCTATCATTCTTGACTGTAGCTGCAGAATGTACCAGTCTGCGATACAGAATAACAACAACACTGTGGCATGGTTTTATACACAACGGCCGCATAAGACTCCGCTGAATAAAAATAAATCCTTGCCTGCTGCAGTCCTCGAGCAGTGGACAAACATGTGAAACTATCTTTAGAATACATAAACAGGAGATATATGGGTGGAAAGCGGCCCACGTTTACATCTGCTCTTCATTCTTTGGCTGGGAGCTGCGTGCCGTGCTCCCGGCACATCTCCTCTCTAGATACCAGCAAAGATCACACTTGCGTGCGTGCGTGTGTGGGATTACCTCTGCTCTCTCGTACAACCCACCTATACCATCACAGAACATCTCGCATCTAGCCTGACCTTGAAAATTGTCTGCAATGCAGAGAGAAGAAGAGCTTAGATTTATACCCCGCCCTTCTCTCTGAATCAGAATCTCAGAGCGGCTCACCATCTCCTTTACCTTCCTCCCCCACAACAGGCACCCTGTGAGGTGGGTGGCGCTGAGCTCTCCCCAGAAGCTGCCCTTTCAAGGAAAACTCCGAGAGTTATGGCTGACCCAAGGCCATCCCAGCAGCTGCAAGCGGAGGAGTGGGGAATCAAACCCGGTTCTCCCAGATAAGAGTCCACACACTTCACCGCTACGTCAAACTGGCTCAGAGAGAATTCTGGTACGGGCTCAGTTGTCCCTGTCTTAAACCCTTCTGCGTCTAGAAAACACAGCCATGGTTACCTTCTTCCTTTTGACCAATGGACATCCGCCATGGTTGCAACAGGGAGGGGGGGGGGCTTTCCCATTCCCCCGCCATGTTTGAAGAGGGCATACCTTCCTGGTTGCCTGCTCTGTAGTGTCTTTAATTAATTTTGGAATCTGTCCCTGCCCTTCTGTCTGCTGTAGATGGGAGGGCAGAAAAATAGGGTACTAGTGGACGCTGCAAATGTCCAAAACAATTATTGAATCTTTATTGATGTTTTGAATGCAATGACCTGATTTTTTTTTCTTTCTTTCTTTTTTTTTTTTAACTCTTAAGGAAAATAAACTTCTTTTAGAAACAGCTCGTTACACACAGTCTTCAGTGTGAAGCAATATACTAAATAAGAACACTAGTTTTAACATTTACAGTCTTTCATATATTATATATATGTATATGTATACATATATATACACTATTGAATGAGGCAATATATAATACACACGATTCGCCATTTTACAGTCATTATGTACAAGATGCCATTTAAGAGACAGGTGGGGTCGTCGGTCGGTTTCACGACGGCGTGGACACAGGAACGGTTGAGCCGCCGGCCAAGGTGTACATCTGAAACAAACTCGCGTTTTTTTTCACTAGCAAACCTTGAGGGGCAAGCCGTGGGGAGAGGACGGTCGGTGGTGCGAAGAGGGCGGGTGGAGCACACAGAATACCATGAACAGAGACAGGTCACTAGCGCAAGTGAGGAGGGGGGGAAAAACCTTTGCTCAGAACAGGGAGGCAATGGAAACCAAACGGGAAAAGTGAAAAATCTGTGACTGGTGTTGAGGCAGGGGAAAGGCGGCGTATTTTTCCAATGCCGAAATGGAGTCTTGCAATGTATATACATCCTATACAACTCGGGTTCCTAAACGTATTCCATAGCCGTTCGTGTTGAGATCTTACTAGTATTTGGGGGAGGGGGGGGGCACCGCTGTAGCTGTTATCATTCGAACCTGTTCTGTAGGGTGCTGGGTAAAGGGGGGAAAAATGTACTGACCCGACTTGGCCACCTCTGCTCTAACCCACCGTCAGCTCCTTGAGGCTGTACGTTAGGTGTTGATTTAAAAGCTAAGCGGCATAAATCCTATCTTAAAGTCCCTTCGGGATAAGTGATTCTTCGGAGTTTTAAGCGCATTAAGTCCTCGCGGGATTTTTCTTTTTGTTGGGCTCCGATGCACTGCGGCAGTGTGTTTGTGCATGTCGAAACCATCCTCAGCCTGTATTGAACCCCGGTCCTCCCTCACATCCCGCAACAGATGAGGAGATTCCCACGGTGGACCCGATCCATTCGTGGGAAGAATGTCCAGTCTTAAAATGACACAACCCTCCCCCTAGCTCTCCACTCAAACGTTTGGATCTTCATCAAAGCGCCGAACTAAGAGGTCACGGGAAACTGCCGTACACGTCACCTGAGACAATATCCTTGCACGTAAATTGCTTAGAGGTGAATGACAATTGCCTATGGGTCAGCAGCACAAAAGGGGTATGTAGTTGTGGGTCATTTCAGAGTGATCCTGGCGGAGGTAGCGGAGTGTGGTGTGGGTGGGAGAACAGCTAAGTTCCATGCCAAATTCTTACAGGCCCTTTTCACAGCTCAACCTGTAGGAGTTCACCCAAATTGTCTCGCTCTATGAAGCTACGTGGTTGCCAGACTCCACCACAGTGCCAACCAGGCCTCACGCCCAGTTTGCCTCACCCCTACTGGAGTTGGGAGACACCCAAAGAGTAATTGGTCCCTCAAGGATCCACCAGTGCAGTGGCCCAAATTGTGACGTTAAGAGCCAAAAGATTCATTGGGAGGGGGGGAATGCACACACAGACCCAACAATATGGTTCAGTGGAATGGAGCGAGTGGAGCTGGGGGAAGGAGAGAGAGGAGAGGATGATATCGGATTTATATCCTGCCCTATACTCCGAATCTCAGAGTCTCAGAGCAGTCCCAATCTCCTTTACCTTCCCCTCACCCCCACAACAGACACCCTTTGAGGTAAATGGGGCTGAGAGACTCTCCCAGAAGCTGCCCTTTCAAGGACAACTCTGTGAAGAGCTATGGCTGACCCAAGGCCATTCCAGCATGTGCAAGTGGAGGAGTGGGGTATCAAACCCGGTTCTCCCAGATAAGAGTCTGCACACTTAACCGCTACACCAAACTGGATAAGCACCAAAAGGAACATCCCCGGCCATCCCTCAAATTATTAGGGATCAACATCTCTTGGGAAGCCCAGTATTGCCAAACTGCCAAATTCCCTCATCCACCTGGCATCCGTTGGGAGGATTTTTCTCCCTGTCCCATAATACTACAGTCTGGCAGCCCCCAATGAAGGCGATGGGGAAAGAGGTCCACAGCAGAAAAAAGGAAATATTCCTTTACTCAACGAATCATTAAACTGTGGTATATGTTGCTGGTGAACATACTGAAAGCCAGAAGCACAGGCAGCTTTAAAAGAGGTTCAGAAAGAAGATACTGGATTTATATCCTGCCCTCCACTCCAGATCTCAGAGCGGCTCACAATCTCCTTTATCTTTCCCCCCCACAACAGACACCCTGTGAGGTGGGTGGGGCTGGGAGAGCTCTTACAGCAGCTGCCCTTTCAAGGACAACCTCTGCCAGAGTTATGGCTGACCCAAGGCCATTCCAGCAGCTGCAAGTGGAGGAGTGGGGAATCAAACCCGGTTCTTCCAGATAAGAGAGCTATGGCTGACCCAAGGCCATTCCAACAGCTGCAAGTGGAGGAGTGGGGGATCAAACCCGGTTCTCCCAGATAAGAGAGCTATGGCTGACCCAAGGCCCTTCCATCAGCTGCAAGTGAAGGAGTGGGGAATCAAACCCGGTTCTCCCAGATAAGAGAGCTCTGGCTGACCCAAGGCCATTCCAGCAGCTGCAAGTGGAGGAGTGGGGAATTAAACCTGGTTCTCCCAGATAAGAGAGCTATGGCTGACCCCAGACCATTCCAGCAGCTGCAAGTGGAGGAGAGGGGAATCAAACCCGGATCTCCCAGATAAGAGTCCACACACTTAACCACTACACCAAACTGGCTCTCAAGATTAATGGGCCAGCAAAGGCTGCTAGCCATGATGAGAAAAGGGAGCCTCCGTAAGTACAGGCAGCAAATCCCTGAGTCACCATTCAGAGAAGGAGCATCAGGGGAAGGCCTTGGCCTCTTTGTCCTGTTCACTGGCCCACTGCTTGGCCGCTGCATGAAACTGGACACTGGGCTAGATGGGACAGGAGTCCGATCCAGCAGGGTCCTACTCAGGTTGTTTTGTAGAAAAAGAGGTTTTGGGGCTCATGAGCATATGCCACTCCCCTCTACCGAAAGGAACCTGATGCAAGAAAGGAGAGCCCCGGGCAAGCGAGGCCTGCTTGGGCTGTCTAGAGATTCAGCCAGCCCAAGCAGGCCTCGTTCACCTGGGGCTCTGCCTGGCTGGCCCCCTCCACAGTCAAAAGGCCAGCAATCCACCCACCACCCAAAATCACATCAGAAGTGGAGAAAGGGTGGCGTGGGCTTCTCCAGGGGTTAATGAGGGCTGCTGGGGGTGTGGCAAAGCCCCTGGTGGCTGGCTGGCCGGCCACTCTCCTAATCCAGGGTTTGTTATGCAGCTGCGCCTTATACTCAATGGACAAGGTAGGCGGGGAGGAGGGGAGGCCGTCAGAAAGGTTCAGGAGCTGCACTCCGGTCAGCTCCTGCTGAGTTCATGGCCTGGTTGTACTTATGGTCTTACATGGAGTCGCTGATGACCTGGTCTCCTTGTCTCATCTGGTACCATTTCTCTGAGTAGAACGGAGGTCTCTACCTGTACAGCCCCGCTAATGCACCCACGATGCCAGTCTGCTACTAAGTGCTGAGTTCAGATCTAATGGCAACCACCAGTAACCCACGTTTGGGGGATTACCCCTTGGGGCAGCACGCCGAAAGCTCAAGTTGCCATCTGCGGGGAGAGCAGACAGGCCAGCATACCACGCACCAGAAGCCAAAACGAGTGAGTTTCCTCTTTGGGGCCACGAATGGTGGTGAAATAGAGGTGCCAACCTCTGAAGAAGCAGCCACGTTCTCCCAGTGCAGCTGAACCCGGTTGGAACCATTATTTTTTTTAAAAAAATGATGTAGATGCACTCACAAATTAGAACTTCTCCCTGGACTGCATAGTTTTGTGGCCAGCTATGGGGTGGGTTACCATGGATATGAAGGGGGGGGGGGCTTGACCGAGAAGGGGCTGAAACTCTTCCTGCTCCTCCCCCCCAAAACACAACTCCTTGAAATACTTCCTATTTAAATAATCAGCCGCCTTCAGATTCGCCCCAAGCTGAACAAATCTTTGCAAAAATTCAAACTACCACTGCGCGCGGTGTGCTCATGCTCTTTTTGGCTGCATCTCAGCTTGCAAGGGGAGCCGACCGTTTTCCTGCTCGAATTCAAGGCCCAAGTGAGACCGGAGAATTGGGGGGGGGGGGAATATGGGATTTGGTAGATGGAGGGGGTGGGAACGAAAGCAAACGAGCGAATGAACCAAAGCACCGTGGCATTGTTTCCAAAACAGCAGGGCGCTTCTTTTTTTTTTTTTTTTTACACGCTGATCACATATATATATATACAGACACACACGCATACACCATGAGGTTCGTTGAAGGCAAAAATAGATCAGATCAGGAAAAAAACAGACGGAGGGCTCAGAGAGCTCTCAGAGTCCGGCATGTCAAGAAAGAGAGAGAGAGAGAGAAAAGGAGGAACGGGACTCCTTCTCTTCTTGCCCCCTCTAGCCTGTCTGCCTTCACCACCCTCCCATCTCCTGTGCAGCTGGAGGGAGTTCCAAAATGCAACTGAGCCTGGTACTGTCTGGACTGAATCGGAGACCATCAGCCACCTGCCTTCCAGTAAAATCTGCTTGCAAGGTGTACATTCCAAAGGAAGGGGGCAGTCCTTCAAGATTTGCTGCGAGGAGGTGCACAGGAAAAAAAAAAACACAAGCTCCAGGCCAGGTTTTGTCAGTCGCTGGGTCCCAGGTGAAAGATGTTAGCTTATCAGTATTGGTTACAGCTCCTAAGTGCGGAAGGTGTGCGGGAATGGGAAGAAAATCCTGGAAGTGGATTTTCTTTTCTCTTAAACTGGCTTTTGGGGAAGCGTTCCGGGGAAGGGTGGGAGGAGGCCAACCGGGAACCGTTCTGTGGTCTCGCGCCGCCAACCGGAATGGAAGGAGCAGGTGTTCTGTGTCCGGGTTCTGTGTTGGCCTGTCATGAGATTAAACAGGGTTCCCGGGAGCTGGTGAGGAAGAAGAGGGCTGGAGCCAGAGTTGGACGCCCTTTGGAATTGGCTCTGTGGTGGCCGGTGCAAAAGAGAGTGGAGGCTGGAAGAAAGGACTCCCTCCTGCAGCCAGGTCCATTGCGCATCTGGCAGAAAGTAATATTGCAAAGACAACGGGGTTACATTCTTGTTGTCTCTCCTGTCCGGAGTTGGCCTTGGTTGCAGCCACCATCTTGGGGGGGGGGGACAGGCCGAAACGCCAAGCCATCCTCTGCTATTCCGGGACTCAACTCTGGGGAGGTGAATTGTCCCTTGGATTATAACGGCTGCTTCTGTGGCAAGATCGAAAGAAAGAAAGTAACAGAAAATCAACAGCCGAAAGGGTTAATGTCCCAGCAAGCATAATACGAGTTTGTCTGTAGGAAAGCAATCAACTCCTCCCCTCCCCCAGAATATCACCCACTCCAAAATTCCAGTCCTGGATTTGCAAACTGCTGATCAGCCGCTGCTGGAGAGCCTAGGCTGGTGGCTGACAGCTAGAGGACTCCCCTGGTTCATTCATTGGGAATAATTCATGTTGCTAACACCCGCTGTGTGCCTACACAGGTCCCGGATAAAAAATAAAAAACATGCTCTTGACAGGCTGTGGAGATGCATTTTATAGCTCTTTCTTTTCTATTTTTTTTTTCCTTAAAGAAAGGAGTGTAGGCTGGAGGTTTATACATCGCAAGGGGGCAGCAAAACCCCCCACTTCTGACTCTGGCAACTTTGCCTTCACAATAACAACCAGGCTGCCAGCTCCCCCCAGCGTATCTCCTTACCCTCTCCTCCTTCCATTCGGCCTCCGTTAATTGGTACTGCGAGGCGTCGTGGGCCTACCAAACACCCACGCCTTTCAACCCCTGACACCGCCAGCGCTTTCCAGCTCCACTCATGTGCACGCGCATAAATGCTGCCTAATGTGCCAGATAGAAACAAGACTGCAGCCTTGAAAGCAAGGAAAGGCCATTTTTTGAACGAGGAGGAGTGGAGTCAGCGGAGAATCCACCTTGATCGGAGCAGGAGTTCTGCGAGTCTTTTATGCATAATGTGTGGTGGCAAATTAGAATATAGTCCCCTGCTGAGTATACAAGGACAATGCGCTTGTTTGTAATCCCGAGATCATTTCCTTTCGATGTTAGCACACATTACCTTTAAAAGGGTGTGTTTAAAACAGATGGTGCAACGTGCCGTCAAGTCACAACTGACATAACGGCCGAACTCCGTAGGGTTTTCAAACCGCTCAGGTGTTAACTTGGAGATCAAATACCAAGTGATAAAAGGAGCCCTAAGCAGGCGTGTGAATTGGCAGAAAACAACTCATGTAAAAGGGGGGAATCAGGGCCATAGCATTGGGGGGTGTTTAATATATTCCCTTTTGTCCCCTGATTAAAAATACCCCCCCTTGCTGGCTGTTTCAAACATCAGGAAGTAATAAAAAATCAGTATCCAGTGTGCTGCAGTGACCAAAAGTTTGACTAAGAGCTAGGAAACCCTGACTCAAATCTCCAGTGGTCTGTGGGCAGATCATCCTGATTTACATTGGATGGTTGTAGTGGGGATAAAATGTGGGGTGGATAGAGCAGCAATAACCCCTTGGAGAAAAAAAAATCTACCTTTGGAGAAAGGGAGAAAATTGTACAAGATACCCAAGATACTTTAGGGGAGGTTGGCCCCTAGAAAACCCGATTCTGTAAGACTGATCCACATGAAGAAACCCCAATTGGCGGAGGACTTTATTACCTTTTATGGCTGTCCACACCAAATGGCCAAGCCACACTGACCAGTCTGCATACTTAATCAACAAGCTGCTTGTATTCCAGCCCACAATACCTGATCCCCTTCGTCTGATGAAGTGTGCTTAGAGAGCACACGAAAGCTTATGTCCTGAATAAAACTTGGTTGGTCTTAAAGGTGTGACTTGACTCCTGCTTTGTTCAACTGTTTTTAAATACTTTTTTTTTTTTAGGGGGCGGGGAGTGAAAGATCTTCCAAGTCTGATCCATGTTCTTAGGCTAGACCTTTGCAGTGGGGTTGCCTGTACTAAGAGAACGGGGCACAAAAGAGTGCCCGAGGGTGAGGGAGTTCAGGCTTGTAATGGCCGCCGTGGGAGGAGGGGGAGGAAGGCTGGCTCTCCTCTGCAACCTGGCCTGAGGCGGTTATTTCTCTCCGTCACCGAGGAATGCCTATCAATCTGCTCCCCGCCTCCCCGTGTCTGTTTTAGATTGCCCATAACCAGGTGCCACGGTTGGCCTGGTGGTGGTGGTGGGGAGAGGGGGAGAAGCAGGAAGGGCTGGCGGTGGTGATTGAATTATATGGCTGCCCTGGTGACTACGGCAAGACAAAGGCCTTTTGGTCTCTGGCATGTCTCCTGTTTCCTCATGGGGAGGGGGAAAGGAGAGGAGGCCAGCGCGGCGGCGACTGCTGTAGCAGAAAGGGGCCTGCTGAACTCCTCCCCTCAAATCTCTCACCTCTCTGTCCACAGGGTTGCCATCTCCAGCCTGGGAAATACCTGGAGATTGGGGAGTGGTGCCTGTGGAGGGGAGAATTCGGGGAGGGATTTCAGCTAGAAGAGAAAATTTGCCCTCAGAATCGTGTGACCAATCCCCAGGTGGGAGCGGGGAATCCCCCAGTTTGGAGGCCCTCCCCCACTTCAGGGTCATCAGAAAGCGGGGGGGGGGGGAGAGAATGACTGCTAGGCACTTCATTATTCTCTATGGAGTCCGATTCCCATAGGGTATAATGGAGAATTGATCTGTGGGTATCTGGGGCTCTTGGGGGGCTGTTTTTTGAGGTAGAGAAACCAAATTTGCACCATAACATCCAGTGCTTCTCCTCAGAGCACCCTCCAAGTTTCAAAAAGATTGGACCAGGGGGTCCAATTCTATGAGCTCCAAGAAAAGGTGACCCTATCCTTCATTATTTCCAACGGAGGGAGGCGTTTAAGAGGTGTGCGGTCCCTTTCAATGTGATGGCCAGAACTCCTTTTGGACTTCAATGATGCTTGGCACCCCTTTGCTCCTGGCTTCACCCCCAGTATCTCTTGGCTTCAACCCCGAAGTCCCCAAATATTTCATGAATTGGACTTGGCAACCCTTCCTCAGAACCAGCCTTTTCCTCCAAGGGAACGGATCTCTGAACGCCAAGCCTCGCCGGCTGGTTGGTAAACTTATTCTTGGAGCAAACGGGAGTTGAGATCCCCCCCCCCCAACTGGGGAGATACAATGTCCCGGGGGGAAACCCCAATAAGTGACAGAGCAACCCCATTAGAAGAAGGAGCAGAAACCCACTCCAATAAGACCGAATGGAGCAGTGATGGACAAGAGTGTGGAGGTCGACTGAACCTACGGATATCAGCTCTGGGTTGGGAATTTCCAGAAGATTTGGGAGCAGAGCCTGGGAAAGCCAGGGAAAGGAGCTCAGCAGGAATTAGATTCTATACTGTAGGTGTGGCAATCTCCAGCTGAGAGTCGGAGTTCTGGAATGACAACCGATACCCAGAGTACAGAGATGTGGTCCCCTGGTGGAAATGGCAGCTTCAGAAGGTGGACTCGCATCCTTCCTGAGCTACATCCTTGCCGAGCTACATCCCCTCTGCAGACTCCAGTGGCTCACTGGTAGGACATCTGCTTGGCATGCAGAAGGTCCCAGGTTCAATCCCCGGCATCTCCAGTTAAAAGGACCGGGCAGCTGTTGATTGGAAAGACCTCAGCTTGAGACCCTGGAGAGCCGCTGCCAGTCTGAGTAGATAATACCACATTCAGTACGAGGCAGCTTCAGGTGTCGCCTCTCTCTCTCTATTAATTGTTTTCCCAAGGGTCTATTCTGTAAGCGTGACTTTATGTCCTTCTACTAATGTTCGGAATTTCAACAGCCATCACCTCTTGCAGGGGTCCCCAATAGGCTTCCCAATCCCCAGGTCCCAGCGGGGGATCCCCCGGTTTTACAGGCTTCCCCCCTCCCCCAGCCAGCTGGCCGGCGGGGGAAGCCCCTCCCTCACAGCCATTATGCACCTCCATGAACAATTCCCATAGGGAATGATGAGGAATTGATCTGCGGAGATCTGGGGCTCTGGGGGGGCTGTTTTTTGAGGTAGAGGCGCCAAATTTTCAGTATAGCATCTAGTGCCTCTCCCCCAAATACCCCCCAAGTTTCAAAACGATTGGACCAGGGGGTCCAATTCTACGAGCCCCCAAAAGAAGGTGCCCCTATCTTTCATTATTTTCTATGGAAGGAAGGCATTTTAAAAGGTATGCTGTCCCTTTAAATCTGTCACCGCTCCACTACTGTGGAATCAACTCCCTGGGGAGTTGAGGGCCCTAAGATGTTTAGATCGATTTCGTAGGGCCTGTAAGACCCACCTTTTTAAGATGGCCTTCGACTAGTGATAAAACTAGTGATAAAGCTAGGTATGCTGCTGGAAATGCTCTTATGTTCTGAATTTTATTAAAAATCTAATGTTTATAACGCCACATTGTCATGTTAATTTTAATAATTTATAACTGTTTTAATTATGTTTTATAAGTATAATGGATGTAATGTGTATTTTATGTTGTGAGCCGCCCTGAGCCTGCTTCGGCGGGGAGGGCGGGATAGAAATAAAAAATTATTATATTATTATTATTATTAAATGTGATGGCCAGAACTCCCTTGGAGTTCAATTCTACTCATCACACCCTTGCTCCTGGCTCCGCCCCCAATGTCCCCTGGCCCCACCCCCAAAGTCTCCTGGCTCCACCCCCAAAGTCCCCAGATATTTCTTGAATTGGACTTGGCAACCCTAGTCCCCAACCTTTTGGGGCCTGTAAACGTCATCAGAATTTTGAGAAGGGATGGTGAACGCATCTTTAAAATGGCTGCTGCAGGAGGCGGAGCCAAATGGAATACTTCCTTCCTCACGCCTCCTGTGAAGAAGGAAAGCCTGAAGGGGGAATGGAAGGAAAGCCCAGAAGCGGGTTCGGCCTAGGGGTTCAGGCACTCCTAGCTGGGCCTGACTGTGGTAACTCAGCATGTGTTTTTTGTCTGAACAAGGTCCCAGGTTCAAATCCTCGATGCCTTTGATTAAAGGGAATGAGGAAGAACCTGGCAGGCAGAGTAGGCAGTCACGTGGTTAGGTGGATTGACTCAACCACACGCTGAAGAAGGAAAGCCCAGATGCTTACCAGTCTGTCCTGATCCTCCAGCGGAAACACTTTTCGTTTGAATAAGAACAGCCTATCACAAGCCTTGACTTACAGTGGCCCCACTCACTTTCTGAAAAGTCTGGAGGGCACCAAGGGAAGTACTGGTGGATACCATGATGCCCGTGGACACCAGGCTGAAGGACCGGGACTTACTGCATTCAGCCTATCTTCACAGCCTTAGGGACTAGAAACTTCAAAAAAGAAGAAGAAGACTGCAGATTTATATCCCGCCCTTCTCTCAGAATCAGAGACTCAGAGCGGCTTACAATCGCCTATATCTTCTCCCCCCACAACAGACACCCTGTGAGGTAGGTGGGGCTGAGAGGGCTCTCACAGCAGCTGCCCTTTTAAGGACAACCTCTACCAGAGCTATGGCTGACCCAAGGCCATGCTAGCAGGTGCAAGTGGAGGAGTGGGGAATCAAACCCGGTTCTCCCAGATAAGAGTCTGCACACTTAACCACTACACCAAACTGGCTCAAAAGAAAAAACATGCGCATCTAAGGCTGCGGGATTCGGTATTCCATTAAAAAAAAAACACACTGTAAGCTGCCTCAGGCAGGTTCCCTGGAGAGGTGGCATAAACTTTTTCAAAAATTTTATAATTTTCTAAAATTTCATAAATTTTTCTCTTCTCTGTATTTGTCGGATGCTTGTGAAGAATGATAGACTAGAAACATCTCTGGCGACACTGTGGTAACACAACGCTGCGGTCGGGGCCGGCACAAGGGAGTAGGCCAAGTGGGAGGGTGGGGCAGCGAGCACGCTGCAAGCGTGCCCGCTGCCCTTCCAGACTTTGCTGGGGTGTCTCAAGGGGGGCGGGGCAGCGAGCACACTGCAAGCGCGCCCGCTACCCTGCCAGACTTTGCCAGGGTTTCCTGAGGTTCGGGAGGCCTCAGCAAAGTCGGGGGTGGGGGGTGAGAGTGATGTCATTGTGACATCATTGGCGCACGTACAAATAACAATGGGGGGGCAGAGAAGCGGGTTCTGCCTAGGGGTGCAGGCACTCCTAGCCGGGCCTGACTGTGGTAACTCAGCATTTGTTTTTTGTCTGATCAAGGTCCCAGGTTCAAATCCTCGATGCCCTTGATTAAAGGGAATGAGGAAGAACCTGGCAGGCAGAGTAGGCAGTTACAGGACATGTGGCTAGGTGGATTGACTCCTCCCCCCTCTCTCAAGCTGCCAACCTCCAGGCCTAGAGATCTCCCGCTATTACAACGGATCTCCAGACAACCAAGCGCCATTTCCCCAGAGGAAACGACCGCTTTGGAGGGTGAATTCTATGGCATTATACCCTTGCTGGGGTCCCTCCCCAAACCCTGCCCCGCCAGGCTCCACTCCCCAAATCTCCAGGTATTTCTTCACCCAACATTGCCAGCTGCAGGGATTCTGGGTGTCAAACTGCTTGAGCCTGAGAGTGCCCCGTTCGCTTCTATAAACCTGGCAAAAGAGAAAGGGTCTTTGGACCTACCTTATGCTTGGGACAGTTCAGAGAGAAGGTCTCTTCGGTTAACAAACAACCTGAAAGTGGAACAGAGGAGCTGCGTGAATCCTCCCCACCGTCCTTTTTGCGCCGCTTCGGTTGTTCCGTTGTGGGCACCAGAGGCCCCATCTGTGATCCCCCTTCCCAACGTCTTTGTCCTTCCCTGTCTGCCTCCTCTCAAATTCCTCCTAGCTCATAAGCCCTTAAATGCCTTCTGCCTTGCTAGTTCTGGTTGGTCAACTTCCTGGCAAGACAGCCTCTTTGACGAAAACAAAAGGATTAAGCCTCCCCCCTCCAAAAGCCCCTCCATCTGCTGTCCCGTGACAAGCGATAGCTAGAGACAGGGCTTTTTTTTTGTAGAAGGAACTCCTTTGGATATTAGGCCACGCCCCCTGATGTTGCCAAATCTCCAAGAGTAAATTACAGGGCTCTTAGTACAGGCCTACTGTAAGCTCCAGGAAGACTGGCTACATCGGGGGGGGGGGGGGGGAAGGAGGTGTAGCCTAATTAGGGTTGCCAATCCCCAGGTGGGGGCAGGGGATCCCCCGGTTTGGAGACCCTCCCCCCGCTTCAGGGTCGTCAGAAAGCGGGGGGAGGGGAGGGAAATGTCTGCTGGGTACTCTATTATTCATTATGGAGATTTATTCCCATAGAAAATCATGGAGAATTGATCTGCAGGTATCTGGGGCTCTGGGGGGGGGCTGTTTTTTGGGGTAGAGGCACCAAATTTTCAGTATAGCATCTAGTGCCTCTCCCCAAAATACCCCCCAAGTTTCAAAAAGATTGGACCAGGGGGTCCAATTCTATGAGCCCCAAGAGAAGGTGCCCCTGTCCTTCATTATTTCCTATGGAAGGAAGGAATTGAAAAGGTGTGCTGTCCCTTTAAATGTGAGGGCCAGAACTCCCTTTGGAGTTCAATTATGCTTGTCACAGCCTTGATCTTGGCTCCACCCCTAATGTCTCCTGGCTTCACCCCCAAAGTCCCCAGATATTTCTTGAATTGAACTTGGCAACCCTAGCTACCTCAGGGGTATGTAGCCTAATATGCAAAGGAGTTCCTGCTACAGAAAAAAAGCCCTGGCATAGCTCTGGGGATCAAATTGCGCTCCCAGCTGCCCAACATCATTGAGAAAGGGCATGTGGGAAGGGCACAGCGGCAACTCTCCTGGTGGCCAAAGAATTTCATTAATTAAGGTCTGGTTCATTTGAGAGTTCTATCGAGGGAAAAATCCCTGTAAACTTAGGTGGAGATCATGCTTGTTACCCCCTCTCGCATTGTCTGGGCCTCCTAGCTAATTCCCCCAACAAACTCAGGAGACCCTCACAACCCCTTACGGTAACAGAGTAACAGGTAACAGAAGCAGCACTCCAAACTGCATGTGTTGGCCGGTACTGTTAGGTGTACGGGTGGGACAGGCAACTGAACATGGGGAACAAGAGGGATTGCGAGCAAGTGGGGGAACGTTTCAGGTGGGAGGGTGGAAAGGGAAGAAGAAGAAATTGGATTTATATCCTGCCCTATACTCTGAATCTCAGAGCGGACAACTCTTGCGAGAGCTCTGGCTGACCCAAGGCCATTCCAGCAGCTGCAAGTGGAAGAGTGGGGAATCAAACCCGGTTCTCCCAGATAAGAGAGCTCTGGCTGACCCAAGGCCATTCCAGCAGCTGCAAGTGGAGGAGTGGGGAATCAAACCCGGTTCTCCCAGATAAGAATCCATGCACCTAGCCACTACACCAAACCAGCTGGTGGACAGATTGGGACTTTTGGGCACTGTCTGCCCAGAGGGCCCCCACCCCCGAAAACCCCCCAGAACCGACTCTGCAATGTGTGGTCACATTCTCCCCCCCATCGAAGGCAACTGGATCAGAGCAGAAGCCCGGTTTTTTAAGTGGAGGATCAGGACCAATAACCAGGCTCACTTCCGTTCTAAGTGGAATGAGTCAAAGCATTTCCTCTCCTTTTAAGGGTTCTTGTCTTTTAAAAGGAGAAAGAAGGAAGTTGTAAAGAGACAGGGGGAGGGAGAAGGAGAGGGGAAACCCAGAGAAAGGCAGACATTTGCAGGAACAAATTAAAATGGATCCCAAGCCTGCAAAAGCTGTGGATTGTTGGGGGTGGGGTTTTGAAGAATGAATATTGGCAAATGCTGCTTTAATTAGAGGGGCCACATCAGTGCACATTCCCTCTTCCGAAGAATTACTAAAGGAATGAGAAGTGCTCTCTTCACTGTTGCACCTGTCAGTCTAACGTTTTAGATAACTGCCATCCCCGATATAGAATAAGAGGGGTATTGTCTCGCTATCCTAAAAGTCTCAGAGGATAACCATGTTGGTCTACAGTAGATCAGCTAGATTCCCCTCCCATGGCACTTTAGAGACCTAGTATCTGATGAAATGAGTATTATACTACTCCTCAATCTTGTTAGTCTACTGGACTCAAATCTACTAAGTCTACTGGACACAAAGGTACTATTGGACTCAAATCTAGCGATCCTAAAAGTAAGACTTCTACAGAACCAACTATAAAGACAGAGGTTGATATCTTACGGGCTTTTCTGTTTAATCTTGCCTAATTCTTCTCCTTACTGTACCCCATCGTGCTTGTCCAGACGAATCCCGTAATTCTCAGCACATCCTCCTCTCTGATCAGAGGGCCTCCTCCTCCCTCTTCCGCCGGCGGATCAACTCGTAGAATCCAACCCAGAGAATCATGTCCTTCCCCCACCCTTGTGATCAAAACCTTATACAAGCTGTTCCCCTGAATGGAGAGGATTTTTACCTGTATCGATGGCACACGTGTAATGAAAAGTTTGGGCACAACCCTTATGGCAACAGCCAACGGTCGCTCCCACTTGCTGACAGCTGGAACATCTCTGCCATTGTCAGGGGAAAAAGAGAAGAGAGAGAGAGAGAGCAAGCCCCATGAGAACTAGTAACATAGGCGTTAGCTTTTGCCAAGGTAGCTATAACACAGTGGATTTTTAGGCACGGAGGAGGTGAGGTGGTAGTGATAATAAGCTCTTTATTGAGTACAGCATGGTACTTGGCTGCACTACAAGACTGGAGAACGGGGCCTGCTGGGCCAACTATATACAACACTGGGTTCCCATGCTAGAACGTTATTGGGTCATTCAAACCAGCAGGGGGCCTGTGATTGGAGCAGGGCAGTTTGGATTTGGATCCCACTGCCTATTGTTCCTAACTCCCCAAGCTCAGTCCTTCAGGCTCCAATGAGCCAGGAAGGAACATCAATGATAACAGTGTTTACTCTCATACATAACAGTAGCTCTTTGTCAGTAAGAAGAAGACTGTACATTTATACCCCGCCTTTCTCTCTGAATCAGAGACTCAGAGCGGCTCACAATCTCCTATATCTTCTCCCCCCCACAACAGACACCCTGTGAGGTGGGTGGGGCTGAGAGAGCGCTCCCAGAAGCTGCCCTTTCAAGGACACCTCCTACGAGAGCTATAGTTGACCCAAGGCCATTCCAGCTGCTGTAAGTGGAGGAGTGGGGAAAACTCGGTTCTCCCAGATAAGAGTCCGCACACTTAACCACTACACCAAACTGGTGGGAAGGTTTGAATGCATTTAACTGTGTTGCTTGGGGAGGGATGGGGGACTACAGCATTTGTTAACATTTTCAGTTCTCTGGGGGTGTGATTCTGTTGCATCTCCTTCCTCCCCTGCCAGATCCTTATGTTACACTACCAGAGAGAACCAATTTGCAGAAGGTACCCTCCTTTGTTCAACAGTACAGACACTGAAAATGTTTCCTTCCCCTTCACAGAGCATCAATATAATACTCCAGCTTTATAATAATGTCACTATGGCCTCATGGTAAGGGTCTCACAGTTCTAGAGAGCATGTGATCAGCACATGACCAGGAAATTGTACACAAAACCAGCATTAGAGGTAACGTTCAAATATGAATTCTGAACTAAGAGAAGCCATGTTGGATCAGGCCAACGGTCCATCCAGTCAAACACTCTGTGTCACATAGTGGTCAAAAAAACAGGTGCCATCAGAAGGTCCACCAGTGGGGCCAGGACACTAGAAGCCTCCACAAGCACCAAGAATAAAGAGCATCTCTTGTCTCAGACAGAGTCCCATCTATATGCTGCAGCTAATAGCCACTGATGGACCTCTGCTCCATATGTTTATCCAATCCCCTCTTGATGCTGTCTAGGCATGTAGCTGCTGCTACCTCTTGTGGCAGTGAATTCCATTTGTTAATTACCCTTTGGGTGAAGAAGAACTTCCTTTTATCCATTTTAATCCGACTGCTCAGCAATTTCATGAAGTGCCCACGAGTTCTTGTATTGTGAGAAAGGGAGAAAAGGACTTCTTTCCCTACCTTCTCTATCCCATGCATAATCTTGTGAACCTCTATCAAGTCACCCCGCAGTCGACGTTTCTCCAAGCGCAAGCACGTTAACCTTTCTTCACAGGGAAAGTGTTCCAGCCCTTTAATCATTCTAGTTGCCCCTTTCTGGACTTTTTCTAAGGCTATAATATCTTTTTTGAGGTGTGGCGACCAGAGTTGTACGCACTACTCCGAATGAGGCCGCACCATCAATTTATACAGGGACATTATGATACAGAGGATGGTGGAAGACAGGAGGGCCTGGTGTGACTTTGTCCATGGGATCGCAAAGAGTCGGACTCGACTGTGCGACTGAACAACAAAAATTATGATACTGACTGATGGGTATTTCATGCCTCTTGACAAAAAATTCTTTTTGATTAAACCTGCTGGTAGTTTTGCTACTCCTCGATTAAAATTCAGTAGGGCCCTGCTAAAATTGTTTGACGGGACATAGTGTGCCCAGATAATGTCCCCAGTTGCTAAGGGAAAAGACTATGGGGAACTCCAGGACAGGAAGGGATTTTACAAAATGACCTCTAAGGAAGAGGTTGGCAGATTACAGGATTTAGATCATATCCATACGCACCCCAGTTGAACTTTATTATCTGGCCTCCAAGCTCTTGAAAACAGAGCTGAGGTGCGGGGAGGAGGATCAAACTCGATTCTCTGCCCTCAATTTGAGGGCTCCTATTTGGACACTCTTTCTCCTTCCAGCAGTAAATCTAAAATTAAATAGTTGTGCTGGTGTAGATCATGTTCTTCTATATTGTCCCTTCTATCAAGATACTCACACTAAGATCATCACCCCTTTGATTAGCAGAATGCCTGGAAGAACGAGTCTGGGGTACATTAGGCTACTTGTAGAAGACAGAAACCTCAGCGTCAGTTGCAAAATTTTGTGCAACACCCTATAAAATCCGTCAGTTGCTTTCATTATTGGGGTTTATGCAAATAACGATTATATTTGTCTATTTATATCATTGTTTATTTTTAATTCTGTGGGTTTTTAAATTAATAACTTTGTAGTATTTTACCCATGCTGGTTTTTGACCGTACAATAAACTAAACTAAACGAAACTAAACAATCAAAGTGGGTGTCCAAATCAGAACCCTCAGATGTGGGCTTTAGGATATTCAACCCATTGTCTCTGCTTAAAGGTAAAGGTAGTCCCCTGTGTAAGCACCAGTCGGCCCTATATGGCCGAGGACCTGCCTACCTGAGGGACCGTCTTTCCCCATACGAACTCCAGAGAGCACTGAGGTCAGCAGGGAAGAACCAGCTGGCTATCCCCAGACCAAAGGAGGCAAAACTACAAAATACTCGCATACGGGCCTTCTCTATTGCAGCTCCACACCTATGGAACCAGCTCCCGGAAGAAGTGCGAGCCCTGCGGAGCCTTGACCAGTTCCGCAGGGCCTGCAAGACCACTCTTTTCAGGATGGCCTTTGCCGGCTGAGCGATTGATGCTAGGTGACTTCTACCACCATTATTTTTATGAACAGAATTAGCACCTGAAATGTTTTTGTTTTTAAATTGGAATGTTTTAAGATTAATTTGATTTTAAACCCTTGTATAATTATATGGACATGTTGTTAGCTGCCCTGAGCCTGCTTCGGCGGGGAGGGCGGGATATAAATAAAATTTATTATTATTATTATTATTATTATTATTATTATTATTATTATTATTATTATTATTATTATTATTATTCCGACTCAGGGGTGATGTCGCATCACGACGTTTCCACGGCAGACTTTTTACAGAGTGGTTTGCCATTGCCTTCTCTGCTTAGATGCAGGCTAATAACCAGGGGTTAGTTCTCAGATCCTAAATGAGGGCAAAGTCAGAAACAGCCTCTACTTTTTCTGTTCTGCATTTTACTGTTTGCGGTGATTATATTTGTTAAATGCTTCTTGTGATAAAATTCATGTTCTTTCAGCGCTGCTTGGCAATCTTCGCTTCTTGGCACCCCGCTTCTTCTTTGCCCTCACTATCCTCGCCCTCTTTGTTTTTTACTCTGATTGGTTGTCACCGGCTAATGCGCATTTGTGGAGGTCGTCACAAGGAAACCTCTGACGTGATGCTGTCATGCCACGCTCGTAAACACAATTTATGTGAGCTTCCACAACCAACAGGAAGGAAAAAGAACGAGACTGAGAAATGATGACAGAACAGGCGGGAAAGAATGGCTGCATCTCAGAATTATCCAAGGAATCGATTGGCAGAAAGTTCTCACTCTTCATTAACAGAGGGGATTTGCTGCCCCACAGAAAATTTCAGCGTATGTTGGATGTTTCCGAAAAGGGTTCACCAAATTTCATGGTACAGGACAACGGCTACTAGTTTAGTCATGTCAACTATATGGAATCTCCACACACAAAGACATAACGTTGAGTAATGTCCAATAAAGAAATCTTTCCTTTAGTCTGTCCTTGACTCACTGGATGGATGTTCATATGGGTTTTAAATAGACGGCCATTCTACATCTTCCCCCTGTTCTGTGGCTGTTTTTAATATTTGATTTTCTGCTGCTATTGCTGTTTTAGATTGAGCCATTTAAACTTTTTTAAAAGTTTCTGGAAGCTGCCTCCAGTGCCATTTCAATGGTAGAAAGGCAGTTCTGGTCACCACACCTCAAAAAAAGAGACTGCCAGGTCTGTATTGGAAAATACTTGGAGATTTTGGGGGTGGATCTGGGAGAGGGTGGGGTTTGGGGAGGGGAGGGGCTTTAGCATGGAACAATGCCATAGAGTCCACCCTTTAAAGCAGCCGTTTTCTCAGGGGAGATGATCTCTGCCATCAGTTGTAAAAGCGGGAGATCTCCAGGCCCCACCTGGAGGCTGGAAACCCTTGGAGGAAGTGGTGGCAGCTACAAGCATAGACAGCTTCAAGAAGGAATTGGATAAACATCTGGGGAAGAAGTCCATCTTAGCTACCAGGTCTAGATGGAACACTCTGTCTAGGACAGTGATGGTCTGTCTTCTTGGTGCTTGGGGGACAAAATTGGGAGGGCATGGCACCTAGATTTTGGCCACTGGGTGACACAGAGTGTTGGACTGGATGGACCATTGGTCTGATACAGCATGGTTTCTTTTATGTTCTTATATATCTTTCCTAGATATTTCCTCTATCCTTCCTCAATATTTCCTCTGTCTTTCCTCAATATTCCCTGCTGATGAGCCAGAGTTCTATGAGCATGGCCAGTTCCCATGACAGACATCAGGGTCAGGTAGAAGAAGAAAATATTGGCTTTATATCCCGCCCTCCACTCCGAAGAGTCGCAGAGCGGCTCACAATCTCCTTTCCCTTCCTCCCCCACAACAGACACCCTGTGAGGTGGGTGGGGCTGAGAGGGCTCTCACAGCAGCTGCCCTTTCAACGACAACCTCTGCAAGAGCTATGGCTGACCTAAGGCCATTCCGGCAGGTGCAAGTGGAGGAGTGGGGAATCAAACCCGGTTCTCCCAGATAAGAGTCCGCACACTTAACCACTACACCAAACTGGCAAACACGGGAGGTTCACACGAAGGGCTTTACACGCATCCCGTGCCCCATTTTAATGAAGTCTTCCTCTAGGCAAGCAAGTACCACTGCTGCAAGCAGGAACAGAAGTTTGGGCAGAGTCAGGAGCCTCATCAGCCCTGTTAAAGCCAAACTGCTGACCAGGTCTTCACTGATTTCAAATCCCCACATCTTCACATTTTTTTTAATCACCTGCCTTTTAAACTGGAGCTGTGATTCTCAAGGAGGCAGTAGGTGCTGCAAACTTTTGGTAGTGGTGTTCAGGTAGGATTGCCAATCCCCAGGTGGGGGCAGAGGATCCCCCGGTTTGGAGGCCCTTCCCTCGATTCAGTCTCATCAGAAAGTGGGAGGAGAGGAGGGAAATGTCTGCTGGGCACTCCATTATTCCCCATGGAGACCAATTCCCAAAGGGGATAATGGACAATTGATCCGCAGGTATCTGGGGCTCTGGGGGCCTGTTTTTTGAGGTAGAAGCACCAAATTGAACATATATGAACATATGAAGCTGCCTTCTACTGAATCAGACCCTCGGTCCATCAAAGTCAGTATTGTCTTCTCAGACTGGCAGCGGCTCTCCAGGGTCTCAAGCTGAGGTTTTTCACACCTATTTGCCTGGACTCTTTTTTGGAGATGCCGGGGATTGAACCTGGGACCTTCTGCTTCCCAAGCAGATGCTCTACCATTGAGCCACCGTCCCTCCCCAAATCTCAGCATAACATCCAGTGCTGCTCCTCGAAATACCCTCCAAGTTTCAAAAGGATTGGACTGGGGGTCCAATTCTATGAGCTCCCCTCTTCTTATTTCCAATGGAGGGAAGGCATTTAAAAGGTGTGCGGACTCTTTAAATGTAATGGCCAGCGCTCCCTTTGGAGTTCAATCCCACTTGTCACAACCTTGCTCCTGGCTCCACCCCCAAAGTCCCCAGATATTTCTTGAATTGGACTTGGCAACCTTATTTTCCGAGTCAAAGTACATATCGGGGTCCAGACATTTGGGACTCGCAAGTGGGTTAGATGGAATGTGGGCTGCAAGGCCAAAACATTGCACCCAGGGCATCCAGGACCAGTGTGTGAGGGGCTGGGGTCAAGGGCAGACATCGCTGGATACCTGCCAAAGCCCTGTGACCTTCAGAGGGTCCCACCCTGTGCAGGAGAAGTGAACGCAGCCTGCCGTTTCTGGATGCAGGCAGCCCGACCTTGGACCCCTGAGCCTACTCACGTTTCCTGCTTCCCTTGGCCTGCGTGCCACTACCACAGGTGGAAGACAGCTCTCCTCCTCTTTCTCCCTGCCTCCTTAGCTGGCTGCTCAGAGGGGGAAGGAACAGTTTTCACCTCCCACCTTATAAGAACATAAGAGAAGCCTTGCTGGATCAGGCCAGCGGCCCCTCCAGTCCGTGTCACATAAGAACATAAGAGAAGCCATGTTGGATCAGGCCAATAGCCCATCCAGTCCAACACTCTGTGTCACATAAGAACATAAGAGAAGCCATGTTGGATCAGGCCAATGGCCCCTCCAGTCCAACACTCTGTGTCACTTAAGAACATAAGAGAAGCCATGTTGGATAAGGCAATAGCCCATCCAGTCCAACACTCTGTGTCACTTAAGAACATAAAAGAAGCCATGTTGGATCTGGCCAATGGCCCATCCAGTCCAACACTCTGGGTCACAAAAGAACATAAGAGAAGTCATGTTGGATCAGGCCAATGACCCATCCAGTCCAACACTCTGGGTCACATAAGAACAGAAGAGAAGCCATGTTGGATCTGGCCAATGGCCCCTCCAGTCCAACACTCTGTGTCACTTAAGAACATAAGAGAAGCCATGTTGGATCAGGCCAATGGCCCCTCCAGTCCAACACTCTGTGTCACAGAAGAACATAAGAGCAGCCATGTTGGATCAGGCCAGCGGCCCATCCGTTCCAACACGCAGTGGCCAAAAATAACCAAGTGCCAACAGGAGGTCCAGATGCTGATCCAATCCCCTCTTGAAGCTGGCTATGCTTGTAGCTGCCACCACCTCCTGTGGCAGTGAATTCCATGTGTTAGTTCTGGTCGCCATGTGTGCAGTTCTGGTCGCCGCACCTCAAAAAGGATATTATAGCATTGGAGAAAGTCCAGAAAAGGGCAACTAGAATGATTAAAGGGTTGGAACACTTTCCTTATGAAGAAAGGTTGAAACGCTTGGGGCTCTTTAGCTTGGCGAAACGTCACCTGTGGGGTGACATGATAGAGGTTTACAAGATAATGCATGGGATAGAGAAAGTAGAGAAAGAAGTACTTTTCTCCCTTTCTCACAATACAAGAACTCGTGGGCATTCGATGAAATTGCTGAGCAGTCAGGCTAAAACGGATAAAAGGAAGTCCTTCTTCACCCAAAGGGTGATTAACGTGTGGAATTCACTGCCACAGGAGGTGGCAGCGGCTACAAGCATAGCCAGCTTCAAGAGGGGATTGGATAAAAATATGGAGCAGAGGTCCATCAGTGGCTATTAGCCACAGTGTGTGTGTATGTGTATATATATATATATATATAAATTTTTTTGGCCACTGTGTGACACAGAATGTTGGACTGGATGGGCCAGTGGCCTGATCCAACATGGCTTCTCTTATGTTCTTATGTAATCACCCTTCGGGTGAAGAAGCGCTTCCTTTTATCCGTTCTAACCCAACTGCTCAGCAATTTCATGGAGTGCCCATGAGTTCTTGCATTGTGAGAAAGGGAGAAAAAGACTTCTGGCTCTCCCTTCTCTATCCCATGCATTATCTTGTAAACCTCTATCATGTCACCTCTCCGTTGACGTTTCTCCAAGCTAAAGAGCCCCAAGCATTTTAACCTTTCTTCATAGGGAAAGTGTTCCAACCCCTTGAATCAAGACAGTAGCAGAAGTTGCTAAGAATGGCAGCCGCCACTAGCCACAGTGGCATGAATGGCTAGATGCCCGCGGCTATTAGAGCCCCAAGCTATGCATCACGAGAGACACCAGGCTGCCAGGGGAAGGAGCAGTCCCTGCGTCACCTCCTCACATTTCCCTGGTAAAAGAAGGCCCGGGCAGACAAGAGGAAAGCAATGGAGGCCAGGACAAGCAGCTGTTCTCTGGGCTGCTCTCACCACTTGCGCCTGGGTGGCAGGATGCCCAACAGCCTCTGCAAATGCTGGGAGATTTATGGAGGGCAGAATTTGGAGAGGCTGTGCGGTCACTTCTGGGTGACTCTCTAGGCTGCCTCCCTATGGTCTTTACCAGGGCTCTTTTTGTAGCAGGAGCTCCTCTGCATATTAGGCCACGCCCCCCTGATGCAGCCAATCCTCCTGGAGCTTACAGGAGGCCCTGTACGAAGAGCCCTGAAAGCTCTTGGAGGATTGGCTACAACAGGGGAGCGTGCCTGACTTGCCTGGTACGGCTGCTGGCGTTGTCACCAAGTTTGCCTCTCTCTGCCTCTCCCCAACCGCTTTGTCCAAGGGGCTTTTGAGAAGGTGTCTGCAGGCTGCCGCAGGGCACTCCGACTCTGAGATAATTTGCAAGGGGGCTCCTGAGAGCAGAGGAGCTCCTGCTACAAAAAGAGCCCTGGTCTTTACTGTAGAGACTAAGGGAACTTCCTGGAGCAGGGGCGTCCAAACTTTGGTTCCGGAGCCACGGGTGGCTCTTTCACACATAGGGTTGCCAAGTCCAATTCAAGAAATATCTGGGGATTTTGGGGGTGGAGCCAGGAGACTTTGGGGGTGGAGCCAAGATCAAGTCTGTGACAAGCATAATTGAACTCCAAAGGGAGTTCTGGCCATCACATTTAAAGGGACGGCACACCTTTTCAATTCCTTCCTTCCATAGGAAATAATGAAGAATAGGGGCACCTTTTTTGGGGGCTCATAGAATTGGACCCCCTGGTCCAATCTTTTTGAAACTTGGGGGGTATTTTGGGGAGAGGCACTAGATACTATACTGAAAATTTGGTGCCTCTACCCCCCAAAAACAGTCCCCCAGAGCCCCAGATACCTGCAGATGATTTTCTATGGGAATAAATCTCCATAGGGAGTAATAGAGTTCCCAGCAGACATTTCCCCTCCCCCCCGCTTTCTGATGACCCTGAAGCGGGGGGAGGGTCTCCAAACCGGGGGATCCCGTGCCCCCACCTGGGGATTGGCAACCCTATTCACACATATCGTGCAACTCTCAAAGCCCTGTTGTCAGCCAACTTGGAGAAGGCATTTGTCTTTTTAAATCACTTCTCTGGCGGCTTGGAGAATGCATTTAAAGTTGTTTTCTTTCCAGTTTTCCCTCCCTCCCCATCTATTTTCCTTCCTCCCCTTCCTTCTCTCCAACATCAAGTGCTCATGTCCTGCGACTCTCAAGCATCTGATGTTTATTCTATGTGGCTCTCGTGTTAAGCAAGTTTGCCCACCCCTGATCTAGCTGGATACTAAAAGTCAGAAACGGGTGGGAGCTCGGGGCCCGTTTTCAAAACCTGGATTTCTCCAGCAATCAAAATCTTGCGCCGGGAAGCCTTCCGTTCCACTGCCGACTTAACGGAATTCACTGCCACGATATACGCAACAGACACTCGGTGACATGATTTGTATGCGACAAATCCACAAAGCGTAGGCTTTTGAGCAGGGCCAGATTAACAATTAGGCCAAGTAAGCACCGGCCTATGGGCCCCCATGCCATCTCCCCCTCCGGTTTCCCCCCTGCTTGCAGCCCTTCCAGCCTGCATGCGCAGCCAGCAAATGAGCCGCTCCTTGCCTGACTTGCCTGGTGAGGCTGCTGCGGGCGTTGTCACCAAGTTTGCCTCTCTCTGCCTCTCCCCGACAGCTTTGTCCAAGGGGCTTTCGAGAAGGGGTCTGCAGGCTGCAGCAGGGACTGTAGGCAGTGGGGCGGGCACTCCGACTCTGAGATAATTTGCAAGGGATTTGCCCCTGAGATTTAGACTGCCTAGCGGCCTCCGCAGAGTTTAATCCGGTACTGCTTTTGAGGAGCTGTGAGCAGTGGCAGTCATATGGACCTTCCGTGTACAGGGGCAGTCTACCTCCGAATATCAGGTTCCTGGAGCCTGAATAACAGAGCTATTTGGGTTGGATAATTTTGGGATGTTGGACTAGACGGACCGTTGCCAAGGACCACCTTTAACCCACAAGGCAAAGGCCTTGATGCAAACCTACGCCTGCCCCCCTCCATTGGCTGCTCCTCCCTTGCCAAATCCTCTTCCCATGAAGTCACTACCCAAAAGGACATGCTTGGGTATCAGGAGGGGTCGTTTTGTAGGAAAATAGGTGGTGGAGCTCATGAGCATCACTCATTAGCATATGCTGCCCCCCCCCCCTCCACCAGCCAACAGCAACCTGATGCAAGAAAGGAGAGCCCCGGGTGAACGAGGTCTGCTTGGGCTGGCTAGAGATCCAGCCAGCCCAAGCAGGCCTTGCTCGCCTGGGGCTTTCCTGGGCTGCCCTCTCCCCCCAGTCAAAAGGCCAGCAAGACACCCAAAATCACATCAGAAGTGGAGAAAGGGTGGCGCGGGCTTCTCCAGGGGTTAATGAAGGCTGATGGGGGCGTGGCAAAGCCCCTGGTGGATGGCTGGCTGGCTGCTCTCCTAACCCAGGGATTGTTATGCAGCTGCACCTACTATTCACTGGAGAAGGTAGGTGGGGAAGAAGAGGGGGAACCCTCAGAAAGGTTGGCTACCAAGTATGGGCAAAATTGGCACCTCCTTCAGAACCAGGGGTGGAATTCGAGCAGGAGCTCCTTTGCATATTAGGCCACACCCCCCCTGATGTCGCCAATTCTCCCAGAGCTTGCAAGGCTCTTCTTTTGTAAGCTCTTGGAGGAATAGCTACATCAGGGGTGTGTGGCCTAATATGCAAAGGAGCTCCTGCTCGAATTCCACCCCTGCTCAGAACCAAGTTTCTCTCTTGCTCTTGATGGAACTTCAAAAGTTTCCAAGCAAAAGTGTGTGTGTGTGGGGGGGGGGGACCTTCACTGGATGGTAGCTGAGCATCAAAAATACCCCCCACTTCCTTCACCAGTGGCAACTGACAAATCCAATGGAGTGGACCGGAAACCGTAACCCTTGTGGCCAGGAAGTATTCCCTGCCCCACCACCCAGCTTCCAATCAAACACCAAAATGGCTGCCATGCTAATGTCCAAGTTGGCTTTCTGGGTGAGGCATCCCAAATTCATTTTGACCCCCTCCCCCCAAAATCAGGGCTTGACCTGCCCCTTTTAGCTTACGTGAGATTGTTCCGCAGCTTTGGTGGCCTACCACCAGAGATCTTACGCTAAGGGCGAGGCTCTTACCGCGTTGGCAGCCATCTTTATTGCCTCTTGAAGTCCATAGAGCTTCCCCGCCACCAGGTAAACCCCAGCTGTCCATATCGCGCAGGCCTCATGGACCCAGTGCTCTTGTGTGTCTCCGACCGACTCCGGAGACGGCGACTCGGCTTTGCCGCACTCGTGCCTCCTGGGCTTCTCGGCAGCCGCCACCGCTGCCACCGCCTCCTCTCCCTCTGTCCTCTCATCGCAGCAGTAGCAGCTTTGTAGTTTCCTAAACATCCCCCTCGAACTGGAGCGGAGAGCACTCTGTTTTGCTGAGTCAGCGCCACTGTCCAACCTTGGCGGTTTTCCACCCGACGACGTACTAGTTGCACAATTATTATCTGTCGCTTTGAGCAGTCGATCTGCCAGAGGAGGCGAAGGAGGCTCTTCGCCCACCCCCTCCACTTTGATCTTCTCTTTCAGCCTCGACTTCTTTTTCGGCAGGCTATCCTCGGGGTAATACGGGCCGCAGAGGTCCCCTTGGTCTTTATAATTGGCCGGGTTCCGGCACAGGCAGCAGACCAGGCAGGTGGCATTGAGGGTCTTGGAGACCACCGGGCCGAGGTGCATGGTGGACGACAGAGGTAGGATTGCCTGGGGCTGCAAATGGGCAGTCCTGAAAAGTCCGCCCTGACCGGACGAAGAACGTTCGTTGTGGAGCTTGGCCTCTTCGGCTGGGCAGTTGACAATGGTGCAGGTGGTGACGAACTCATCCCGCTTCTCGACTCGGACGTACGGGGAGAAAGGGGGCGCCCGGCTATCTGCCCTCAGCCGTTTGCACGATACGTACTTCAGCCGGATTTCTGGCTCGGTGGGGCTCAGCAGCGGGTTCTGCTGTTGGTGCCGCCTCTTGGCCCGGCTCTTACACCTCGAGGGCACGCTTTTGGCCTTCCGGCGGCTGAGGCGCTTCCTTTGTCTCTTCGTGTAGCCGTTGTAGTTTGAGTGGTTGGCACGCTGCTTCTGCGCCCGGGTTTGGGCCTGGGAGGCTTTCCCCTCTGAGCTCTCGGCGCTGCCGAAGCCTTTGTCCTCGGCCTTGGGTTTCTTCCCCTCTCTTTGTCTCTCTTCTACTTTCCCTCCTGCTGCCCCCGCCGCCACCTTCTCTCTGGACACCAGCAGCAGAGTGGGGCTCAAGTGAGGGCACTTGTCCAAGCTATTTTTGGCTGCCCGGAAAGCCGCAGCTTTCCCTTTTCTGTTCCTTTTCTTGGGCAGCAGGCCGGTGCCGTTGGTAGCCATGCTGTCGCTGCTGTGCTGCAGCGTCTCGGGAGATGAATAGGCCTCACCCTTGAAACAGTTGGAGGACAGTTTCTTACTGTTCATTAGTTTCCCTCTGAAGGATCTGTTGTTCGGGTTTCTGCATAATTGCTCGGCTGCCGGAGCGGCAGGAGCCTTTTGTGACACGGCTGAGTTTAATGGTCTGGCTTCTCCCACTGCTGGGGTTACGCTTGCATTCTTTGAGGCCTGCTCCCTCTCTGGTAGGGAAGGGCTCAGAGGATTACTGTGCGAGGTGGCGGTGGCGGCGATGGCCGCCGAGACAGCCACGGCGGCGGTTTTGCAGGCGAACTTTTTCAAATTGGGAGAGGTTATCTTCTGGACAATGGCTTCCAGCTTCAAGCCCCTGCCTTTCCTTGGGGGCAGCACTTTTGTCTTGATGGCTCCCTGGAAGGCGGCTCGGGAGGTGATTTTTATGCAGACGGCGGGGGAATCTTTCACCAGAGGGGATTTCGTCAAGGTCTCACAGGAATTCTTGGAAACCACTTTTGCTTTGGGGGCCGAGGACAGCCTCTTCAACAAGCTGGGATCAGCTTCAGTCTTTTCATCCTTCTCGATGCTGCTCTGACTACTACTCCTCAAAACCAAATTCCTTTTCTTAGCAGGAACTGGGGGGATGAAGGTGGACTTCCTTTTCAAGGCATGAAGTGGCCGCTCGGACAATTTGGCGCTGATTCCTGGCCTGGCTTTAGCCAGCTTCACTCTCTTGCTCAGCTTGCTCTCTTTTGGAGCCTGGCTTTGAGGGGTCAACTTGCAGGGGCCGGGCAGGTGGCTGTTGGGATGGAGCTTCTTGCTTGGTTTCCCATTCTTGAGCTCCATGTCCAAGGAGCTCTTCTCTCTCCTTCGCTTGGTGTAGAACACCGCCTGAGTCCGGGTGCGGGAGCGGAGGATCATGGACTGTTGATCTTTCATTTCTGTCTCTTGTGGATCGGCTTCTTTGGCCTTCTGACTATCTGGATCTTCATTCTGCACCACGTCAGGGATTAGTGAAGGAGCTGGATCGCTTGGCTTTGGAGAAGGCTTCCCATTGGCCTTCCTGGCTTTGAAAGCAGCTCTTGGTTTTACCGCACAAGGCGGCTTCTTGCCCAGCTTTTCTTGAAGGGCCGAGGCCTTGGAGCCTTCCAGAGGGTCCGGTATCCTGGGCTCAGTCAAGGCAGTGAATGAACGAGTACACATCCGAGCAGGCAAACCCTCAGCTGGAAACCTTGGTGTCTGCCCATGGGCGCTCTTACTTGGCATTTCAATCAGATTGTTGGGCCCTGAACATGCGTTGGCCACTACGCCCGCTGCCTGGGTGGCTGTACAAGGGCTCGCCATGGGCTTCTCCATTTCTTCTCCCCCCGACAACCTGCTGAGGACTTTCTTACTCCGAAGACTTTTGCCCAAAGAGGTTGGTTCCGATACACTGAGACCCTTTTCTGGAGGAATTGGTTTCTTTGCTGGCAAGGCTGCTGGAGTTTCTGTCTTTCCAGGAAGGGGCTCTTCACCTCCCACTGCCTCCTCCTCCGGCTTCAAGTGAGACAGAGACGATTCAAACCAACTTTTCACCTTTGTTTCAGTCCCGACGGCTGGGCCTAAAAGGATGACGGACTGATCCGACAAGTGAGAGGAGGGAGCTGTATTCTCCTTCCCAACCGCATTTGCTGATTCTTCCGCCGAACCTGGTGTTTCTTGGAGGGAAAGAGCTGGGGCATTCTCGGCAGGCTTGGGCGTGAACGAGTCGTAAGTCATAGATTTTTGCTCGGATCCAGCTAGATCACACAGAGAGGAATACTCTTCCGGTTCCAAATCAGATTCCTTCAGGTCTGGCGAGGACATCATTGGGAGTTCGCTGAAGTCTCCACCTGAACAGGAATGCCTCGTCGTGTCCTCAAGCCAACGTTCATTGTCTGTTCTAGTGGCCTCATCATATGTTAAGTTCTCGCCCTTGTTGGCTTGCTGCTGACTGAACATCTCAGCAGTCTCAGCTGGCTGTTCACTGTCGCAAAGGCTGAGGCAGCAAGTGTTTTTTTTCTCCTCGCAACTCTCGCTCAGCTTGCCGGAAAACAAACTTTTGGGAAGGTCAGAGGCTTGAAGGCTTGACCCGAGCTCTTTCCACGTGTCGCTGAGGTTCTCATCTGGCCAGTCAAAATTCTCCATGGCATTTTCGGAACCCACGGAATTAGCTGTAGCGTTTGAGTAGCAGCTGAAGGTTGTGGCTTCGGAGCTGGAGGTGACAGTTGAGATGTTGGGTTTGGTGGGGTACCCTACCGAGCTGGTCGTTTTTATGGAACTCTTGGTGTCTGCTGCCGTAAATGCCACCTGGGAGTTGTCGTAAACCTCCTCGGTGAAGTTCTTTTGGTTATTCCCTCCCAAGGTTTTGTCTAACTTCAGAGGTTCTGTGAGGGTACTTGAGTCCCCTTGGTTGGACCATGGGCTCTTGACCACTGAGTCCAGGCAGGTTCTGTGATTCTGGAAGGGGGATTTGTCAGGGTCTTTACTCGGCACAGGAGAATTGGCCCAGCCTTTGTCTGTTTTCTCGTTGATCGCATCTTGCAAACCGATTATCTCAGATGCAAGCTCCTCTTGGGAAAGGGCACTGAGGAGCAGTCTGGGACAGTCCCTCTCAGTGGCAACAAACTTGGTAAAGGTCTCCAGCGGCAGGCTGGTGTGGATGCTTTGGAAGGAATCATCCGACTTGGTTGACATGTCGTCTGGAGATGTCACCGAGCAAGTGGAAACAGACTCAGGTTTGGTCTTGGAGTTGCTGTTGACGCGGGCTGGGCTGCGGCTTTGATTGCAATATAGGAAGCCCCTCTCCAGTTGGTCTTCAGACCCGCTCAGGTAATCAGCCTCCTGGGTTTCAGCGTGGACAGACTGTGGGGTGCTGAGGGGGTCGGATAGAGGAGTCCCTGCTTGCTCGGCAGAGTAATTATTACCTTCGGGGCTGCAGTGCTGACTTTTGAGCTGCTCCGGAGTCCTAGGGGAATTTTTGAGACCTTTCTTCTGAGCTATCCCTGTGGACTTGGAAAGCAGAAGCTGCTGGACAGTATTGGAAATGTTCTCGACTTGAGAGGTGAGCGCACTCAGGCTCTGAAGGCTCAAATCTGACAGGAGGTTCTCAGGGATCTTCTCCTTCTGCAAGTTCTTGCAATTTCCAGCGGGCTGAGTGTCCGGGCTTGCCCCGTCCGTCGGCGAAGGGTTTAGCAAAGGCATGAAGTGGCTGTGGTCAGCGAGGCTGGCTGGGAATGCCCCCGTGCTTAGAGACTGTTGGCTGTATTGGAAGTTCTCCAAGTTAGGCATTAATGGGGAAGGGGTGGAACTATATGATGGTGACCGGCCGACTGAGCGAGCGGGGGAATGGCTGGAATTGGGGCTAAAGGTTTGGTAATACTGGTCCGGTGTCCTCACGGGAGCATCAGGTTGGCAGTAGCTCTGGCCTGGCTGGTTGTAATGTTGGTACTTTGCCAGGCTTTGATAGTGAAGCGCTTCCTGTGCATGGTGCCTCCCTTGCAGGGACTGTTGCTGCTGCTGCTGCTGCTGCTGCTGGTCGTAACTGATACGGTTAGCCTGGTAGCCGTGCAGACTCTGGACCCTTTGCCCAGCCGGCAGGGTAGCAGCATTTCCAAGAGCCCTTTCATGGGGCGGCGGAGGTGGTGCAGAGGGAGCGTTACAGCTTTTGTAGGAATGCGTGGCTTGGCTCCCACTTTGGACCGAGGAATACGTCGAGGAAGGTGGGAACGACTGGGAATGTTGGGGGAAATGGGCGCCCTGTGGAAACGGCATGGGGGAAGAGACGTCATTCTGGAGCTTCTGCCGGGGGAGCTTGGAATACGTCAAGGTTGACTGCGGCTGCGGTGGCGGCGGCTGCTGCTGCGGGAGGTGTAAAGAGTGAGTTCGGAACGGGAGCTGAGGGGCTTGCTCGTGGTACTGCCTGTTGCCCGAGGGAGTAGCTGTCTTTTTCATCAAGTTCTCCTCATACTTAGCCACTCCTCCCGGTAAAGGTTGCGGTGGCGGTGGCTGCTGCTGCTGCGACCCCCAAGCCTGCAGGCCCTCCTCCCCGGAATAGCGGGCTGGGTAGGGGCTGTTCTCTTGGACAGTGTAATTTGGAAAGGATGACGGCCTGCCCTGCAGCTGTTGGCCACGTAATTGCTTATTTCCCCGGTGGTACTTCTCCACGGTGCTGTTCTCGCCGTACCCTTGGTAAGGCAGCTGCGGCGGCGGCTGCGGCGGCGGCTGGCCATAGTACTCCTTTGCCACCAGCCGTTGCCGTTCACAGTGCGGGCCCGCTTGGCTGTGATGTCTGTAATTCTCCAGGCGTGATGAATCTTGCGAAGAAGTCGGCTGGTAGTTCGGCTGGTTGCCGTGGAAACCACACCTTTCGCGAAAGGACTGCATGGCCGGGTGTCGTTATCTACGAAGAGAAGCAGAGAGACAAGCCGATTCAAATGACTGCCTCTTTCTCCCCCTTTCTCCCCGCTTACATATTTTTTGCCTTTTAGAAAAGCGAAACAAAAACACAACACAGTGTGTGTGTGTGTGTGGCTTTTTATTTTAAAAAAATGCTGGAAGGAAAGGCCACTGCTGTCAAAAACTGGACCTGGGCAAGGCTCTGACTCAAAACAAGGGAGAGGCGAAGACAACAACATCTCCTGTTGTTCCTCACCAGCTATTTTCTGCTCATCCAGGGTGATACTGAAGGGAGACACTGAGACTCAGATAAGCCTGGGAAAGGAGGGAGCCTGTAGCATTCACTGGGGCATTGCGACCCGCTCCTTGATACCCTTCCCCTGCGTGTGTTCACCCACCCTCCACCATCTCACAAATGAAAATGGGGATGTGATTGTGAATATCCGAAGGACCACTTCGCAAACCTCCGCACCTCCCACCAACACGCACTGTAAGATGGAGAGACAAAACTACCTCATACGGGATCAGACCCTTGGTCCGTTGAGGTCAATACTGTCCGCTCCAGGGCTTTTTCTGTAGCAGGAACTCCTTTGCATATTAGGCTACACCCACCCCCCTCCGATTTAGCCAATCCTCCAAGAGTTTACAGTAGACCCTGTCCTAAGAGCCCTCGAAGCTCTTGGAGGATTGGCTACATCAGGGGGTGTGGCCTAATATGCAAAGGAGCCCCTGCTAGAATTCCAAGCTCTTGGAGGATTGGCTACATCAGGGGTGTGTGGCCTAATATGCAAAGGAGCCCTTGCTAGAATTCCAAGCTCTTGGAGAATTGGCTACATCAGGGGTGTGTGGCCTAATATGCAAAGGAGCCCCTGCTAGAATTCCAAGCTCTTGGAGGATTGGCTACATCAGGGGGTGTGGCCTAATATGCAAAGGAGCCCCTGCTTGAATTCCAAGCTCTTGGAGGATTGGCTACATCAGGGGGTGTGGCCTAATATGCAAAGGAGCCCCTGCTAGAATTCCAAGCTCTTGGAGGATTGGCTACATCAGGGGGTGTGGCCTAATATGCAAAGGAGCCCCTGCTAGAATTCCAAGCTCTTGGAAGGTTGGCTACATCAGGGGTGTGTGGCCTAATATGCAAAGGAGCCCTTGCTAGAATTCCAAGCTCTTGGAGGATTGGCTACATCAGGGGTGTGTGGCCTAATATGCAAAGGAGCCCCTGCTAGAATTCCAAGCTCTTGGAGGATTGGCTACATCAGGGGGTGTGGCCTAATATGCAAAGGAGCCCCTGCTAGAATTCCAAGCTCTTGGAGGATTGGCTACATCAAGGGGTGTGGCCTAATATGCAAAGGAGCCCCTGCTAGAATTCCAAGCTCTTGGAGGGTTGGCTACATCAGGGGTGTGTGGCCTAATATGCAAAGGAGCCCCTGCTAGAATTCCAAGCTCTTGGAGGATTGGCTACATCAGGGGGTGTGGCCTAATATGCAAAGGAGCCCCTGCTAGAATTCCAAGCTCTTGGAGGATTGGCTACATCAGGGTGTGTGGCCTAATATGCAAAGGAGCCCCTGCTAGAATTCCAAGCTCTTGGAGGATTGGCTACATCAGGGGGTGTGGCCTAATATGCAAAGGAGCCCCTGCTAGAATTCCAAGCTCTTGGAGGGTTGGCTACATCAGGGGGTGTGGCCTAACATGCAAAGGAGTTCTGCTACAAAAAAAAGCCCTGTTCCACTCGGACTGGCAGTGCTTCTCCGGAGTCTCAGGCAGAAGTCTTTTACATCCCCCAGTACCTCATCCTGCCAGCATCTGTCTGGGGTTTCAGGTGGGATTCTTTTGCATCACCCACTACCTGATCCATTTAACCCGAGATGCGGGGGGTGGAACCTTCCACATGCCAAACAGACACTCTACCACTGAGCCACAGCACCTTCCCGAATGCAAAAGTCAGTACTGTCTACTCAGAGAGACAGCAGATCTTTCGGGTCTTAGGATCTTTCTCGTCATCCGTCACCCAGTACTTGATTCTTTTATTTGGAGATGCTGGGGATTGAACCTGGGACCTTCTGCATGCCAAACATGAAGAAGATATTGGATTTATAGCCTGCCCTATACTCTGAATCTCAGAGTGGTTGCAATCTCCTTTACCTTCCCTCCCCCACAACAGACACCCTGGGAGGCGGGTGGGGCTGAGAGAGCTCTCACGGCAGCTGCCCTTTCAAGGACAACTCCTGCGAGAGCTATGGCTGACCCAAGGCCATTCCAGCAGCTGCAAGTGGAGGAATGGGGAATCAAACCCGCTTCTCCCAGATAAGAGTCTGCACACTTAATCACCACACCAAACTGACTCTATCGATGGGAAGAAGACCAGCGAGATTTATATCCCATGATCTCAGAATCTCAGAGTGGTCACAATCTCCTTTTCCTTCCCTCCCCCACAACAGACACCCTGTGCGGTGGGTGGGGCTGGAAGGGCTCTCACAGCAGCTGCCCTTTCAAGGACAACCTCTGCCAGAGCTCTGGCTGACCCAAGGCCATTCCAGCAGCTTTAAGTGGAGGAGTGGGGAATCAAACCCGGTTCTCCCAGAGAAGAGAGCTCTGGCTGACCCAAGGCCATTCCAGCAGCTGTAAGTGGAGGAGTGGGGAATCAAACCCGGTTCTCCCAGATAAGAGAGCTATGGCTGACCCAAGGCCATTCCAGCAGCTTTAAGTGGAGGAGTGGGGAATCAAACCCGGTTCTCCCAGAGAAGAGTCCGCGCACTTCACCACTATGCCAAAGAGGCTCCACCAGCAAGCCATGGGCCCTTCCTCAAGACAGGTCCTTACTTTCTGCCAGCTGCACATACCACACCGTGCTTTGCTGTTGCCTCTCCTGGACTCATTTAAAAGCCAAGAGGGTTTTCATGTTGTCCCAGTGCCAAACAATATTTGCAGACAGCCATCATTCTACATCGGGGTGGGGAACCTCCGTCCCGAGGGCCGTGGTCACTTGGTGTGGCCCTCAGGGATTACTGGGCTGAACCGAGCCATGTGGGATCCTTCCTGGGGTCTGGCTGGTCAGCGAGGATCATGGGGCCCAGCCGTGCTGTGCAGCAGCCTCCCTAGGGCCAGGCAGGGATCGCAGGGCCCAGATGTACTGTGCGGCAGCCTCCCTGGGGCCTGGCTGGCTGGCTAGAATTGCTGCAGGGCCTGAAAAAGTTACTGTCCCCGTTCAGTTTGTACTTGATTATCCTAGATGGTGTGGCCTAATATGCTAATGAGTGTGTGACCTAATATGCTAATATTAGGGGATGTGGTCTAATATGCTACTGAGTTCCTGCTGGGCTTTTTCTACAAAAAAGCCCTGGACCTATGCATTTTCCTAGGGTGGCAGGCCAGGGGTGTGTGTGTGCGTGCATGTCCGTACGCCAGAATAGCTCTCCCCACATGCCTTCAAATAGAAAAACAATTATTTTGCATTAATTTTGCTGGCCTGAATCATTCTGCCTTAGCGGAGCAGTTTTTTAAGTTGATAATTTTTTATGGCCCACGAATGATGTTATAAATATCCATATGGACCTTGACAGAAAAAGGGTTCTCCACTCCTGTTCTACATTATGCGATTTCAGCAGTGGCAGGATGAGAAATGGGTGACTGTTGACTGTGGGGGCGGGGCTTAAGTGCTCACGGGTGCAAATGTCCACACATGCACACAAAACACATCCATTTAGGTTGCCACCCTCCAGGTGGGGCCTTAGGCTTCCCAACCCTCCCGCCCTGGCTGGGGACTCCCGAATTTTCAGCCTCCTCCCCCGCTCTTAAAAAGTCTGGGGGCGGGGGAGAGAGAACATATCTGCAGGAATCATGTTTTACAGCTTGGGATCCGTTTTTAAGGCTGCACAGGAAACAGGAACGGCCCCTCCCTTTCTTTTCCTGTGCAGTCTTACTTTCGTTTTCACAGCCAGCAAATTCTGCTTGAAGAAGACCAAGTACGGTAAGTGTTTGTGTGTGTGTGTGAGAGAGAGGGAGGGGGCAGGGAGGGGGGAATTCCCTGGTATGGAGGCCCCCCCCTTTAGAAAGCGTGGGGGGGGGAAGGAAATGTCTACTAGGCACTCTATTATTCCCTATGGAGAACGATTCCCATAGAGAATCATAGGGAATTGATCCATGGGTATTGGGGGCTCTGGGGGGGCTATTTTTTGAGGTAGAGGCACCAGATTTTTAGTATAGCAGCTAGTGCCTCTCTCCAAAATACCCCCCAAGTTTCAAAAATATTGGACCAGAGGGTCCAATTCTATGAGCCCCAAAAGATGGTGCCCCTATCCTTAATTATTTCCTATGGAAGAAAGGCATTTAAAAAGGCATGCTGTCCCTTTAAATGTGATGGCCAGAACTCCCTTGGAGTTCAATTATGCTTGTCACATCCTTGTTCCTGGCTCCACCCCCAAAGTCTCCTGGCTCCACCCCCAAATTCCCCAGATTTTTCTTTAATTGGACTTGGCAAGCCTATGGGGCCTGGAAATCAGTTCCCCCGGGGAAAACGGCAACTTGGGGGAGTGGGGTCTTTGGCATTACCCTCTCCAAACGCTGCTGTCCCCAAGCTCTACCCTGAAATCTCCAGGAACTTCCCAACTTGGAGCTGGTGACCCTGATTTTCCCTCGTGGAGACTAAATTCTGGAGAGGAATCTAGAACCTTACAGGAAGAACATCCCAACAAGCCTACACAGGGACAGTGATCTGATGAGACTCCCTAGGACTGCACAGGACCGAAGCTACATGTTTTTTGTAGGGGGGCAAAATTAAAAAATGGTGCTCCCTTATGGGCCCATTCTACCTTATGGGCCCACAGAATATAATGGACTCCATACCCAATTTGGCGCCCCCCCTCCGGTGGCGCCCAGGGCAAGCACACCCCTCTGCCCCCCCAGCTCCGGCCCTGCGACTGCAAGAAGATCCAATCAGTCAGTCCGAAGGGAAATGAACCCTGACTGTTCCCTGGAAGGTCGGATGCTGAAGCTGAAGCTCAAATGCTTTGGCCACCCAATGAGAAGGGAGCACTCCCTGGAGAAGACTCTTGAGAGTCCCTTGGACTGCAAGAAGATCCAGTCAGTCAGTCCTGAGGGAAATCAACCCTGACTGTTCCCTGGGAGGTCAGATGCTGAAGCTGAAGCTCAAGTACTTTGGCCACCCAATGAGAAGGGAGCATTCCCTGGAGAAGACCCTGATGCTGGGAAAGACAGAAGGCAAAAGAAGAAGGGGACGGCAAAAGAGGAGGTGGCTGTATTGTGTATTGAGTTCACAATACAAGAACTCGTGGGCATTCGATGAAATTGCTGAGCAGACAGGTTAAAACGGATAAAAGGAAGTCCTTCTTCACCCAAAGGGTGATTCACATGTGGAATTCACTGCCACAGGAGGTGGTGGCGGCCACAAGTATAGCCACCTTCAAGAAGGGTTTAGATAAAAATATGGAGCAGAGGTCCATCAGTGGCTATTAGCCACAGTGTGTGTATATATATATAAAAAATTTTTTGCCACTGTGTGACACAGAGGGTTGGACTGGATGGGCCATTGGCCTGATCCAACATGGCTTCTCTTATGTGACTCAGAGTGTTGGACTGGATGGGCCATTGGCCTGATCCAACATGGCTTCTCTTATGTGACTCAGAGTGTTGGACTGGATGGGCCATTGGCCTGATCCAACATGGCTTCTCTTATGTGACTCAGAGTGTTGGACTGGATGGGCCATTGGCCTGATCCAACATGGCTTCTCTTATGTGACTCAGAGTGTTGGACTGGATGGGCCATTGGCCTGATCCAACATGGCTTCTCTTATGTGACTCAGAGTGTTGGACTGGATGGGCCATTGGCCTGATCCAACATGGCTTCTCTTATGTTCTTATGTCACTAACACGGATTTGAGCAGACAATTGGAGGATGGTGGAAGACAGGAGGGCCTTGCGTGAATTGGTCCATGGGGTCGCAAAGAGTTGGATGCTTCAGAACAACAAAAAAGAAAATCAGGGTCTCACAGAATTGGAAGGGATCTCCAGAGTTATCTTGTCTAAGCCTTTGCACAATGCAGGAAATTCACAAATACCTCTCCACAGGGCTCTTTTTTGTAAGCTCTTGGAGGATTGGCTGCATCAGGGGTGTGTGGCCTAATAGACAAAGGAGCTCCTGCTACAAAATGACCCCTGCCTCCTCCCCTCCACACCCCCAATGACCCCTTCATGATGCCCCGAAGATGGCAAAAAAAAAAAAAAAACCCTCCAGGTTCCCTGGTCAGACTGGCTTGGAGAAAAATTGTTGCCTGATCCCAAAGTGGCAAATAGCATTTCCCAGGGTACGTAAGAAAGGGCCACGAGAACTAAGCGCTGATGCAGCCCTCCCTGCCCTCCTTCTCAGAGTATGTCAAGACAGAGAGCTCACAGGTATGAATAGGCAAATAAAGACAGAACGCTCTGTGAGGGTTTTTGCTAATGCATGTAATACCAAAACAATTTTTATACTAAACAATATCCAATAGTATTCTAAAAATTCTCTTTTACAAAAAAATCGTAGAATGTTCTTTTTTTCGTTCGCAGAGCTACGCGAAGTCCAAGAAATCCCAAAATGGATACGACCGCCTCCCGAATCAGGTGTGGCTGCAAACGGACTGCGCTTCTGTCCTCTTTTCGGAGTTTCCTTCGTCGGGCTGCTCACCAAAGGGGTAAATCATTTCAATTGGCTGTGCTCTTGTCTCCGATGGGTCTGGCTCAATGCTCCTATTTGCCCTGGGCCCTTTCAAGAGAAACTCCGAAAAGAGGACAGAAGCGCAGTCCGTTTGCAGCCGGTTGTATCTGTTTTGGAATTTCTTGGACTTTGTGTAGCTCTGCAAGCAAAGAGAGAAGATTGTACAATTTTTATGTAAAAGAGCATTTTTGGAATACTATCGAATACTGTTTAGTATAAAAATTGTTTTGGTATTACATGCATTAGTAAAAACCCTCACAGAGTGCTCTATCTTCATTTGCCTCCTTCTCAGGGTAGCTGGAAAACAGATGCCTGCTGCGTTATTCACCACCCCTCTTCATAGTTTCAAGATGAGCTTTAGCACTGAAGCAGGTCCCGCTGATGTGACCTTGGAGATGCGGTAAGACAAAGAGGCGCTGGGGTCAGACAGGAAGGAAATGAGCCCCATTTCCTGTTCTCTCCAGCAACCCAGACCTCCGGGCATTGGGTGGGATCTAAAGAGCTAGCGCTCCCTGTGTTTTCCCATCCTGTCTGCCAGTTGCCGCCTCCTGAAAAATCACTTAGCAGACAGAGTCTTCCCCTCCCCCTACATGCACACCTTCCTTGGGGATTTCAGGGTTTTATCATCCTGTTACAGTGCCGGAGAGCTATTCCGTTTGCAGACTCCTAAGATCTGGCTTGGATGCGCTTCCAACTGCCCGTCCCACTCCCCCCCCCCCCTGCAACAGTGATATCTCCCGACTGACGTGCTCTGCTATTGGTGCAGGACCATCTGGAATCTGTCTGCTCCTCACAACAGACGTCGATTAGGGGAGCAGCGAAGAACAGCAGTGATAAAAACAGTCCAGGGCTTTGAAGCCCTTGACTGCGGTTGGAAGGAGCGGGGGGGGGGGGGGGGGACCAGCTTTCCTGTTTCTAAGGGGGGAGGGGGGTTGTTGACAAGATGCAGATTCTGGGGAAGGAAACAGGATGCAGTGGAGATGGATGGATCCTTGCTGCACTGCGCGGTCGAGAAGGCCATTCTACACGTATCCATGGGGAACCGAAATGTCTGATTTGGGGTCCCCCCCGGTTTGCTTTGCACTTTAGGCGAAATGGGCTTCTTTTGTAACGGAGCCTGCCAGAGCGCAGCTCCACCTGGGCTGGCCAGGGCTCTGGTAGAAGAGGGCAGGCGATTGCTGCCAGGCCGGCAACGTTCAAAATCTGGGCTGGCCAGGGCTCTGGTAGAAGAGGTCAGGCGAGCGCTCCCAGGCCGGCAACGTTCAAAACCTGGGCTGGCCAGGGCTCTGGTAGAAGAGGTCAGGCGAGCGCTGCCAGGCCGGCAACGTTCAAAACCTGGGCTGGCCAGGGCTCTGGTAGGAGAGGGCAGGCGAGTGCTGCCAGGCCGGCAACGTTCAAAACCTGGGCTGGCCAGGGCTCTGGTAGGAGAGGGCAGGCGAGTGCTGCCAGGCCGGCAACGTTCAAAACCTGGGCTGGCCAGGGCTCTGGTAGGAGAGGGCAGGTGAGTGCTGCCAGGCCGGCAACGTTCAAAACCTGAGCTGGCCAGGGCTCTGGTAGGAGAGGGCAGGTGAGTGCTCCTAGGCTGGCAACGTTCGCTGGCCGGGCTCACGGGGCCAAGGAGAGCTGCAGCGCGGCTTCCTGGAGCTCCTGCTGGGCTTTTCTTTAAAAACCAAAAAAAAGCCCTGAATACCCATAACAATCGAACTGAGCGTGCAGTCTGCCCAAAGGGGGAGGAGGAAGCTAGTCAAATGTTAAAATCATGATCAGAATATTCACCAACCCCCACACAACCTCCCAACGCACAGCTACAGGTTTATGTTCCATCTCATGATGCTGCTCAATACAGAACTGGGGGCTGGGGAGGGGAGGCTATGGCTCAGTGGAAAAGCCTCTGCTTGGCATGCAGAAGGTCCCAGGTTCAATCCCCGTCATCTCCAGTTAAAAGGACCAGGCAGGAGATGATGGGAAAGACCTTGACCTGAGACCCTGGCTCACTGGCAGAGCCTCTGCTTGGCATGCAGAAGGTCCCAGGTTCAATCCCCGGCATCGCCAGTTAAAAAGGACCAGGCAGGAGAAGATGTGAAAGACCTCTGCTCGAGACCCTGGAGAGCTGCTGCCAGACTTAGACAGTACTCTGATGGACCAAGGGTCTGATTCAGTAGAGGGCAGCTTCATGTATTCACGCATGTTGACTTGAAGCTGGTGACTTGGAGAATGCATTCAAAGTTAAAGTTGCTTTCTTTCCCTCCCTCCCTTCCTTGCGACTCTCAAATATCTGATGCTTATTCTCTGTGGGGATTCCCCACTCCTCCACTTGCAGCTACTGGAATAGCCTTGGGTCAGCCATAGCTCTCGCAGAGTTGTCCTTGAAAGGGCAGCTTCTGTGAGAGCTCTCTCAGCCCCACCCACCTCACAGGGTGTCTGTTGTTGGGGGAGAAGATAAAGGAGACTGTGAGCCACTCTGAAACGCTGTCCTTGAAAGGCAGCTTCTGTCAGAGCTCTCTCAGCCCCACCTTGTCTGTTGTGGGGGAGGAAGGTAAAGGAGATTGTGAGCCACTGAGACTCTGAGATTCGGAGTGGAGGGTGGGATATAAATCCAATATCTTCATCTTATCTTCGTCTTCGCTTCCCTGCCGGAAGAAAGTTAGCTCTTCTGGAAAGGTTGCAGCAATCCTTCGTTTCCCCCCACCCCCGCTTGGCCCCACCTCCATTTTGACAGGAGCTGAGAAAGTCGGACAACTTTGCGAGGGTGGCTTCTCTCCGCCTTCCGTCTGCCTGCCTTGCACATAACCGCGCAAACGACGTCCCGGCCTTTGCGAGTCCCAGATTGCTTTCGTTTCACGCAGCGCATCCCGTGGAGATCATTAGCGTCCCTGCATCTCATGCTCACTTATTTATTTATTTGCAAAAAGAGAGAGGGAGAACGAAGGCCGAAAAACATGCGCTTTAGGGGGAACAACAACGGATATGAACAACGCATTTCTTCTGCATCTAAATTCCAGCCCAGTGGCACCTTTGAGACCTGGAAGGTTTTCGGTCTGTGAGCTTTCAAGACTCAAAGCTCCCTTTGTTAGATACTAGATTTGAGTCCAGGGGCATTTAGAGACCAAGAAGACATTCGGGGTATAAGCTTTTGACAGTTAAAGCTCCTCCAAAGCTTCTACACTGAAAATTAGGTTGATCTCTAAGGCGCTACTGGATTCAAGTCTAGCTGTTCTACTGCAGACCGACGGCTACCCTCTGAAACTGGCATTTATTGGGGTGAGCTTTCTGATTGGATCTGGTGCGTGCAAGCTGGATCTGGTGCACAAAAGCGTGTGGCCTAGAGGTGCCAAGTCCCTCCGCCGTTTGTGGCGGGGGACTTGTTCTTTGCGTGCATGGTGCGATGACGTCAACCTAGGGTCGCTCTGGAACTCACGATCAAAACTCTATGGTACCATAGAGTTTTTAGTGCAAGTTTTTAGCGCAAGGGGAGGGATGGTGGCTCAGTGGTAGAGCACCTGCTTGGGAAGCAGGTCCCAGGTTCAATCCCTGGCATCTCCAAAAAAGGGTCCAGGCAAAGAGGTGTGAAAAACCTCCGCTTGAGACCCTGGAGAGCCGCTGCCAGTCTGAGAAGACAATACTGACTTTGATGGACCAAGGGTCTGATTCAGTATAAGGCAGCTTCATATGTTCAAATCCTAGAGCATCACACCAGAAATGCTGTAGGATTTCCAATAAAACTCTATTGTACCACAGAGTTTTTAGCATGAGTCCTAGAGCGTCCCTGGCACGATGATGTCACTTCCAGGTGACTTCATTATGCCGGGGATAGCACACACCGATGGGGCTTTTGGGGGGTGGGGCTCCTTCTGGTGGTCTGGTCCTTTTCAGCAGGTTGGGGCCCTCCAGTGTGGCTAGGGCTTTCCTTTGCATATTAGGCCACACAGTCCTGATGTAGCCAATCCTCTAAGAGCTTCTACAGATCTTAGTACAGGGCCTTCTGTAAGCTCCAGGAGGATTGGCTACATCAGGGGTGTGTGGCCTAATATGCAAAGGAGGTCTTGTTGAATTCCTTACAGGGCTCTTAGAACAGGGCCTACTGTAAGCTCTTGAAGGACTGGCTACATCAGGGGTGTGTGGCCTCATATGCAAAGGAGTCCCTGCTACAAAAGAAGTCCTGTGTGCAACCCTGTCATGTGATCATCTTGGAAGTGTCCCTTCGCGACTCCAGCTGGCCTTTGCTCTGAGAAACACGCTGCCTTGCCTTTCTGCCCAGTCTTATCCCCTTTCATCTCCTCCCCTTCCCCCCTCCCAATTCGTTTTTAACTCCGCTCTCCTGCATTACAGCCGGATTCCCCCAAAGCGCACCAGCAGCTGGAATGCTTTTAAAGCATATATCTCCCTGAAAAGACAGTTCAATTAAAACACGGCAAAGAGCCTTATGGGCTGTAGCAACCTGGCACATGAATCCTGGCTCTTCTTCCTTTCTCCTGCTCGTTACCACCCCCCCCCTCTTGTCCCAATGAAGTGGGGAGAAGGGAAGGCAGCGCGTGTGTGTGCGTGTGTGAGAGAGAGAGAATCAGAGGAACAAAGACATGGAAAAATCAAAGGTTCTCTGAGCGAAGCTCCCACGCGGAAGCCGGTTCGAGGCACGAGCACAGCTGGAGAAAATGACGTGGCGGCGCTTTGAAGGGCTGGCGTTTCGCCTTTCTTTTTGCACAGGGAAAAAATGGTTATTATTAGGTTTTCTGGGCTGGAAGACGGAATGATGGAAGAGTTTGGGGGGGGGGGCTACGCTGAGGTATAGGGGGAAAGGATGCAGTTTGTCAGGAGGACTGACAGGGGCTTCCAAATTACATGTCTGGGGAGTCATTTCTCTCTCGCTCTCTCTCCTCATGTCTCCTGGTAGTAGGGATGCCAGCCTCCAGGTGGGGCCTGGGGACCTCCGGGAATGACAGCTCACCTCCAGACGACAGAGATCAGTTCCCGGGGAGAAGACGGATGCTTCGGAGGGTGCTCTCTGTGGCACTGGACCCCACTGTAGTCCCTGACTTTCCCAGGCTCCATTCCATATAGGGTTGCCAATTCCAATTCAAGAAATATCTGGGACTTCCGGGGTTGGAAAATGCCGAGCTGAACTGCTTCTCAGAAGGGAAACAGGCTGGAACTTCTGTTCGGGGTAGTGGAAGGCAATTTAATGCCTACTGCCTACTTTTCTCGGTCAGAGATCAGTCCAACATATGCACAGGAAACTTTGAGGAGATTTACCTTGGCTAAAAGGGAGTCCCGGGGGGGGGGCTCCTTTGAGGATTTGAGGGGTCTCCGGAGACGAGTTGCATTTCCATCATCTGCAGAAGTTTCCAGAGTCATTTATTTGACATAAGCTCGACAGGATCCTAATCTTCTTTGATACTGCTAAACAGCTAAAGCTACACAAGACCGGTGTTGATCTGGATAACTACAGAAAAGGTACTGATCGCTATCTTTCATTCCGGGTCTAATTAAAGTTAAACAAAATAAAATCAGAAGGTGGGCAATTGAAATCTAGAAAGCTTGGAAGAAGAAGGGGCGGGATTTGGACTTTGTAAATTTAAAGGACAGTGCTAAAAAGTGGAAAGGAATTTATTGTCTAGTCTGCTTGTGGTTTTTGAGAAAAAGCCCCATCGTCATAGAATTGCAGCTCCCACAGGCAACACAGGAAATACGTCAAGTATTGTGAGATTTCTCTACCAGTGAAAACAGGATTTGGTGGCAAGTAAAGCAGGAAGCATTGTATGGAAAAGGGAAATCATCGAAGCAGCCAGCCTACTCTAGGACTATAATATCATAGAAAAACATCGGCGGCCATTGCAAGGAGGCTAAAGATTAAATAAAATTTTTAAAGTGTTCAGGACGTTAAAAATTGGGGAGCCGACAGAGGTGACGTTTATAAGGTAAATGCTATTGGACATTATTGTTAATAACTATTTTAGAAGCCTCTAGAGAAAAAAGAAATTTTTTTAAAGTGAGGCAGAAAGTCGCGACCGCCATTTTGGAGAAAATAAAAACTTTAAAAATTAATATCTGAGCCCAGGAGGCTCTGAGGATGGCGAAATTAGGCTGATTGAAGAATGCAAGCTTCACTCTTTCAAACCTGATAGTTGAAATTTAATTTGCTGAGGTCAAAATTTTCTGTGTTTTTACATGTCAGACCACAAGCAAACCCGAGCAACGACTGCTTCATTGGAGAAAATGCAGGACCAATTAGATGCAATGGAAGCCAGGATAATGAAAGGGATGAAGGAGATGATAACTGCTTCCAAAAAAGAACTTAGAAAATATATTGAAGAGCTAAAAAAAGATATAGAAGATCTCAGAAATGAGACTGTGGTAACATCAAAGAAAGTGCAGGAGGTGGAAGGGAGAGTGAAAGTACATGATTCCACCTTGTTAAAAACACAAGAAAAAGTGGGAATTCATGACTGCAAATGGATGGAGACTAAGATACGTCTGAAAGGAGTACCTGAGGATGAAGAAACTGATTTGAAAAAATATATAATAAAAATAATTGCAGAATTTTTGGAGGAAGATCCTGAAGGGACTAGAAATATGTATGACTATATGTATAGAGTGAACTCACTTAATGCAAAAAAAAAAAAATCTACCAAGAGATGTGGTTATAAGGTATATGACAAAAGAAATGGTGGGGAAGATCATGAATAAAAACTTTGAAAAGACAGTGGGAGGCAGCAGAGTAAGAATTATGAAGGAGTTGCCAAGACAAGTGATAAATGACAGAAGAGCATACAAGAAATTTACAGAAAAATTACGGGACAATGAAATGAGGTATAGATGGATATTACCTGAAGGTGTGAGCTTTGAACTTCAAGGAAAAAGGATTACAATTACAAACACACAGGAACTGCGTAGATTTTGTGAAGGACATAAAGAATTTGCACCATGATGGATTACAAATTATTATCTTGGAATGTAAATGGACTAAATTCACCACAAAAAAGAAAGGCAACGTTTCATTGGATTAAAGAGCAAAATTGTAATATAATTTGTTTACAAGAAGTACATATCAAACAAAAGGATTATAAATTTTTATGGAATAAGCAATTGGGACTAGAATTTCATTCATTGGCTGAACAGAAGAAAAGGGGAGTGATTTTTTATATTAAACAAGAATTGGAGTCAAAATTGGTGTTTAAAGATAAAAATGGAAGATTTGTAGTAGAAATAATATTAAATGCAAAAAAGACGTTGTTATTGGGACTGTATGCACCAAATGGAGCAAAGGATGCTTTTTAAAAAGACATTATACAACAATTTGATGAAGTGACATATGACCAAGTTTTGATAATGGGGGATTTTAATGGAACAATCCAGAATACACTGGATAGGTCTGGGAAAAAAAATAACAAGGAAGGAAAATTGCCAAAGTCTTTTTTGAATTGGTCAAATAAGAAAACCTGGAAGATATATGGAGAAAATTTAACCCTGAAGTATGGGACTATACCTTTTTTTCAGCAAGACATAATACTTTTTCCAGAATTGACATGTTGTGGGGCACTAAGGATTTAGGCCTTATAACAAAGAAAATAGAGATTTTACCTAAAATAGGGGCTGATCATAACCTAATAATGTGGATTACAAAACTGTCTAAAAAGTCGAGAAGATGGAGATTATTAAGTGGGCAATTAATGTAAATAAAGAAATACAGATGGAAATTACGGAATATTTGTGGAAGAATTCTATAAAGCTTTCGACGTGTCATAGTATTAAAGAGAACTGTTTTAAAATGATGTACAGATGGTATATGACTCCTAAAAAGTTGGCAAAGATGAACAATAAGATGCCAGATAGATGTTGGAAATGTAAAAAACATGAAGGTTCTTTCTACCATATGTGGTGGACTTGTGAAAGAGCAAAAAAGTATTGGCAGATGATTCAACAAGAACTTTCTAGGATCTTGGGATACGAATTTAAGAAAGTTGCGGAGACTTTTCTGTTGGGATTACAAATGGAAAAATTTCCAAAAGAAGATAGAACTATAATTTGGTACTTGCTTTCAGCTGCTAGGACATCGTATGCGCAGTTGTGGAAGCAAGAAAAAATACCAGAAAAATGGGAATGGATTGTAAAAGTTATGACATGGAGTGAGATGGACAAATTAACAAGAACTTTAAGAGACTATGATTTAGAAGATTTTAAAAGGGAGTGGAAAAAATTTAGAAGTTATGTAGAAGACGAGTGGAAAGTAAAAGGACTTTGGACAATTTTTGATAATGATTAAACTTTGGAAGAAAGAAGAATATTAATTTTAGTTCTTAGTATTTTAAGTAAATAACACCGGTGGGGGTCAAGTAACGGGGGGGGGAGGGGTGGTTAGAAAGAAATGTGGGATAGATAAAAAGTTATTAATGATGCAAGAAATAGATATTGTTACCATATGTTCCCAAATAAAATTGTTTTAAACAATTCAAGAAATATCTGGGGACTTTGGGGGTGGAGCCAGGAGACATTGGGAGTGGAGCCAGAAGCAAGGTTGTGACAAGTACAATCGAACTCCAAAGCGAGCACTGGCCATCACGTTTAAAGGAACTGTGTGCCTTCCCTCCATTGGAAATAATGAAGGATAGGGGCACCTTCTTTGGGGGCTCATAGAATTGGACCCCCTGGTCCAGTCTTTTTGAAACTTGGGGGGTATTTTGGGGAGAGGCACTGAATGTTATGCTGAAAATTCGGTGCCTTTACCTCAGAAAACAGCCCCTCTAGGCCAGGGGTGTCAAACTCATTTGTTATGAGGGCCGGATCTGACGTAACTAAGACCATGTTGGGCCACACCATGTCAGGATGGGCTGGGCCAGGTCATTTAAGATTAGGTAGAAGGGAAAGGAAAGGTCCCCTGTGCAAACACCAGTTGTTTCTGACTCTGGGGTGATGTTGCTCTCACAACATTTTCATGGCAGACTTTTTACAGGGTGGTTTGCCATTGCCTTTCCCAGCAAGCTGGGGACACATTTTACCGACCTCAGAAGGATGGAAGGCTGAGTCAACCTCGAGCTGGCTACCTGAAAACCCAGTTTCTGCCGGGGATCGAACTCAGATCATGAGCAGAACTTAGGACAGCAGTACTGCAGCTTTAGCACTCTGCGCCACAGGGCTCTTTTTTTTAGGTCGAAGAAGCCTCAGACAATTGAAGGAAGAGAGACTTGGTTCAGTAGCTCTGCTGTGCGATTGAGAGAGCCTGGAAAAACAAACTCTGCCTTTCCCCCTTCCCTCCCAAGGGAGAAAGCTCAGCCAATGGAGAAAATGGAGGCTTTGCTTTGTAGCTCCTGTGCGATTGAGCAAGCCTTGCAAAGCAAATTTGTGATGCAGAAGGAGGCAAGAGAGAGAGGGAGAAGGAAGCAGATGACAGCCAGTTGCTTGGGAGCCTGATAGGAGCCCTCCAGGGGCCTGATTCACTCCTGGGCCGCATGTTTGAAACTCCTGGTCTAGGCCCTCCCTGGAGGTCAGAAACCCGACTAAAAGCCACCAGCCTAAGCGGCCCTTTGGGGGGGGGGGGGAACTCAAGTTGTTCATACCCCGGGCAACCCTATATGGTAAAATATCTCCCATCCTTCAGGCTTCCCTTGGTCCAGTCTCTAAATCTGGACTAAACAGGGCTGAGCTATGCCTTCATTTGTGGTGCGGAGAAGCTTCCCGGGGAAATTAATGGCATCGACACCGGGATTTTCTGGAGCAGAGGAGATGCCAAAGATTAGGCCGCCAACAGAGCAAAAAGCGATACCATCGCTCCGTCTGGGCCAGCTCAAAACGGAGCAGACATTCAGACCGCCCAGAGATAACCAAGGCCCCCACGGTGGCGCCTCCACAACAGCTGGGTCTCGGTCACCCGCCGTCACCATGGAGACGACCTCTGGCCAGCCGGCTTGGAAGACCAGACTTTTTTTGCAGTATACATATGTGTGTGTGTGTGTGTGTTATGGGGAGGGCTATTCCAGATACGTCCACTTCCCAGCTTTGAATAGCGTTGCCAAGTCCAATTCAAGAAATAGCTGGGGGCTTTGGGGGTGGAGCCAGGAGACTTTGGGGGTGGAGCCCGGAGACATTGGGGGCGGGGCCAGGAGTAAGGGTGTGACAAGCATCATTGGACTCCAAAGGGAGTTCTGGCCATGGACCACGCACCTTTTAAATGCCTTCCCTCCATTGGAAACAAGGAAGGATAGGGGCACCTTCTTTTGGGGCTCATAGAATTGGACCTCCTGGTCCAATCTTTTTGAAATGTGGCAGGGATTTTGGGGAGAGGCACTGGAAGCTATGTTGCAAATATGGTGCCTCTACATCAAAAAACAGCCTCCCCAGAGCTCCAGATACCCGCGGATCAATTCTCGATTATACCCTATGGGATTAGATCTCCATAGGGAATAATGGGAGCGTCCAGCAGACATTCCCCCCCCCCCGCTTTCTGATGACCCTGAAGCGGGGGAAGGGCCTCCAAACCGGGGGATCCCCTGACCCCACCTGGGGATTGGCAACCCTAACTTTGAAGCTCGCCCCAGAAGGCAACGGGGGATTGTTGAAAAAGCACACCTCATTCTTCGGAAAAAAGCGAGCCTCATTTCCACTTGGTTTCCGGCCTCCCCTTTCCCCAAGCGGGAATGCTCGTCTTCTGTTTCCCCTCTCCATTTTGTCTTTCTTCAGGAAAGCGCAAATGGCAGCGCTGGGACGTGAGGAAAGAAGGAGGGACCATTAAAAAAGAGGAATTTCCTCCTGGTTTTTGACTGAGACACGAGCCAGGCCTCACATTCAGGCAACCTCCGATGGCTCGCGAGGCTTACAAAGGGACTCCCCGTTAAGCCCGTCTCCGGCAGAGAGAGGCCCTTCGTCTTCCCCGTTCCTCATTTATTTTGATAGCTAAAATGTTTACAGCCTGCCTTCCCTCCCCTTGTGCGGAAGAAGTATGTGCACATCAGCGAGCATACAAATTGTAACAACTTTATATGTGCGTTTTTTCCACTCCCTGGACACCCCTTTTACACAATCTTAGACTCGGCAGCGGTAGGGTTGCCAATCCAGATCTGGAAATATCTGGGGACTTTGGGGTGGAGCCTGGAGACTTTGAGGGTGGAGCCAGGAGAAAGAAGAAGAAGACTGCAGATTTATACCCCCCCCCTTCTCTCTGAATCAGAGACCATGGTGGGTGAGGCTGAGAGGGCTCTCACAGTAGCTGCCTTTCAAGGACAACTCTTGAGAGAGCTATGGCTGACCCAAGACTATTCTGGCAGCTGCAAGTGGAGGAGTGGGGAAACCCGGTTTCTCCCAGATAAGAGTCTGCGCACTTAACCACTACACTAAACTGGGACTCCAAGGTTGTGACAAGCGCAATTGAACTCCTGGCCATCCCATTTACAGGGACCACAAGCCTTTTAATTCAGAGGTGTTGAACTTATTTGTTAGGAGGGCTGGATCTGACATAAGTGAGACCTTGTTGGGCCGAGCCATGTGGAGTTGGGCCAGGCCACGCGTGTACCTATTTAAGATTAGGTAGCAGAGAGATAAACTTCATAAAGGACGCAAACACAATTAAATATGTATTTTTTAAAAACTTAAAACATGCTTAAAATGTTAGCACTCATTGGCCTTAAAGATGCATTCTTTGTATTTCTCCCATGGGATCCAGGGAACTGGGCAAAGGAAGCTCTGGCTCTTTCCTTCCTTCCTTCCACAGGAGACTGGGGGGGGGGGGAGCCTCAGCCAATAGAAGGAAGAGAGGCTTGGCTCCGTAGCTCTGCTATGCAATTGATAGAGCCTGGAAAAACTCTCTGCCTCCTCCCATCTCCTCCCCAAGGGAGGAGCCTCAGCCACTGGAGAAAATAGAAGCTTTGCTCTGCAGCTCCTGTGCATTTGAGCAAGCCTGTGATGCAGAAGGAAGCACGAGAGAAGGAGAAGGAAGCAAATGACAGCGAGTTGCTCAGGGGCCTGATAGGAGCTCTTCAGGAGCCTCATTTGGCCCCCGCACTGCACGTTTGACAACCCTGTTTTAAATCCCTTCCCTTCATTTGGAAATAAAGAAGGACTGAAGTGCCTTCTTTAGGAGCTCGTAGAATTCGACCCCCAGTCCAAGCTTTTAGAAACTCAGTGTGCGTGTGTGTGTGTGTTGAGGAGAGGCGCTGGATGCTATGCTGAAAATTTGGTGCCTCTATCTAAAAGAAAACAGCCCCTCCAGAGCCCCAGATACCCACAGTTCAATTCTCCATTATACCTTAGTTGTTGGAAGGTTAGAAGCCCTAATCCCAGGTCAGTTTGGGGTCTCCTGCATACACCCACAGGGCCTTTATAATGTGTCAGGAGTAGAAGCCTGATGTTCTCCTTTAAAAATTGCTGTTTACCCACCAGAGAGACTGACCCAAACCTTTAACTGAATCTTGTCTTGACCCCTGGGAAAGACCGCAGTAGATGTAAGGCTATACAATCCACCATCGAAAGAAGCCATTTTCTCCAGGGGTGATACAATAACACAGGTCTTAGAGTCAATGCTTTCTGCTGCTTTTTGCAGTCTGGACAGAAATTGAACAGAAGGATGCCCCCAACTCCACCCGAGGTCCAGACAAGGAAAACGGACTGGGGGAGCAATGAGAGGGTGCGTGTTCTAATGTTTTGCTGCATGCATTGCTTTATATTCTCTCTCTCTCTCGGCTTGACTTCGCGAACGAAGATTTAAGAAGGGTGCAGTAGTCCACGTCTGCTGCAGGCTCGCTGGTGGCTGACAAGACCAATGCGGGACAGGCAGGTCCGGCCACAGTGGCTGCAGGGAAAAGTCTGATTTGGGGTTGGTGCTGTAGCAGTGCGATTCTTCCTCAATCTCCTTTTGTCCTCAAGACCAGCTATGCGTGCATTCTCAAAGGAAGAGACAGCCTGGTGGATGGTGTGCCTCCATGCTTTGCGATCTGAGGCTAGGTCAGACCACTGGTGATGGTTGATGCGACAGGTGCCAAGGGATTTCTTCAAGGAGTCTTTGTACCTCTTCTTTGGTGCCCCTCTATTTCGATGGCCGGTGGAGAGTTCGCCATACAGGGCAATCTTGGGAAGCCGGTGGTTTTCCATCCTAGAAATATGCCCTGCCCAGCGCAGCTGCGTCTTCAACAGCAGTGCCTCGATGCTGGTAACCTCCGCCCGCTTGAGGACTTCAGTGTTGGTCACAAAGTCACTCCAGTGGATGTTGAGGATGGTGCGAAGGCAGCGCTGATGAAAGCGCTCAAGGAGTCGCAGGTGATGACGGTATAAAACCCACGATTCGGAGCCGTAGATGAACGGCTTTATGTTGTACTAATGCTTATTTACACACTTTATGCGTGAGAGTAATAATTCAACCGGTGCAGTTTTGAATTTTGCCATTGTTAATAAACCGGCGCCAGTGTTATTGTATCACCCCTGGAGAAAATGGCTTCTTTGGATGGTGGACTGTATAATCTTACTTCTACTGCGGTCTTTCCCAGGAGTCAAGACAAGATACAGTTAAGATACAGTTAAAGGTTTGGGTCAGTATCTCTAGTGGGTAAACAGCAATTTTTAAATTCAACCGGTGCAGTTTTGAATTTTGCCATCTTCTCCAGAGGAGCTGATCTCTGTCACCCTCTGGGGAGGGACGGTGGCTCAGTGGTAGAGCATCTGCTTGGGAAGCAGAAGGTCCCAGGTTCAATCCCTGGCATCTCCAACGAAAAAGGATCCAAGCAAGTAGGCATGAAAAACCTCCGCTTGAGACCCTGGAGAGCCACTGCCAGTCTGGGTAGACAATACTGACTTTGATGGACCGAGGGTCTGATTCAGTAGAAGGCAGCTTCATATGTTCATATATGTTCACCTGAAAATCAGATGGAGACTGGCAACCCCACAAACCTTCATCTTGGGTGGTGTGTGTGTGTGTGTGTTTGTGTGTGGAGATTTCCGTGGGCCAAACCCAGTGCCAAATGTTTCCAAATCCCTGCTCCGCGCAGGGCACAAAGCCCAGACGCACGAATGGGCCAAGGAATGCAGAATATTTTTGAGAGGAAAGCATTTCCGACAATTGCGGCGGCGGCTGGTTTGATACGATTTCCCTCCTTCTCTCGCACTCTGTCGCCCGGCTCTGGCCGGGATCCGGATTTCAGAATTCGGAAGCCTGCCCAACCAATTTGCAAGAGGCGGCCCCTACTGCTGAGGCTTCCTTCTCTCCCCAACCCCCTTCCCTTCTTGGCTGGCTGCCTCAAGATCTCTTCGACTAAACAGACCATTTCCCTTTTGCTGGCACCAAGTCAAATGACGGCCTAAAAGGTAAAGGTAAGTCGCCTGCGCAAGCACCAGCCGTTTCCGACTCTGGGGTGACATCGCATCACGACCTTTTCATGCCAGACTTTTTAATGGGGTGGTATGCCCTTGCCTATCAAGAGCCCCGCGGTGCAGAGTGGTAAAGCTGCAGTACTGCAGTCCTAAGCTCTGCTCATGACTTGAGTTCAATCCCGGCGGAAGCTGGGTTCAGGTAGCCGGCTCAAGGTCGACTCAGCCTTCCATCCTTCTGAGGTCGGTCAAATGAGGACCCAGCTTGCTGGGGGGAAAATGTAGACGACTGGGGAAGGCAATGGCAAACCACCTCGTTAAAAAGTCTGCCGTGAAAATGTCGTGATGCGACGTCACCCAAGAGTCGGAAACGACTGGTGCTTGCACAGGGGACTACCTTTTTTTCACCTTGTCCTTGCCTTCCCCAGTCATCTACACTTTCCCCCCAGCATGCTGGGTACTCATTTGACCAACTTCGGAAGGATGGAAGGCTGAGTCAACCTTGAGCCAGTGACCTAAACCCAGCTTCCGCCGGGATCGAACTCAGGTCATGAGCAGAGAACTCAGACTGCCGCTTTACCACTCTGCGCCACGGGGCTCTGTAAATGGATGACAGGAAGGTGAAAATCTGTTCCCTGGGGGTGGCGAATCCCAAGGTCTACGTCGATTTGTGTACTGGAGTTCCCCTAGCAGCACCCACAATCACCACCCAGTTCAGCCTGCTATTCTTTTCTGCATCCCCCCCGCCCCCCCGCAATTACTGAGAAATTTCTAACCCATCTCCCGAGTTCATTTGCAATGGAAATCGATAGCCAGCCTTTCTCCTATCGAGTCTGAAGACAGATGGGGTGGAGACAATGGAGGTGGAGAAGGCAGGGGTTAGTTACTGCCTCGAGTCAGCATAAGCCCTGTGAGTCTTTCCCAAATCTCAAAGAGCCCTCTACAGCTTTGCTGGAAAACTCATTCCGATAACTACAGGACAGGGCAGAGAGAAACAGGGCTCAAAGTTTCAAGCCCAGAGGTAGATTCTCAACCGATTTCTCTTTGGGAACCAAAGCTGCCTTTTCTGCGTCCTCCAAGCCGCTCCCCCATAAAAAGCCCTCACTGAAGGCTAAAAGGAGAGGGGAAATCAAAATCAGGTAGGGTTGTCAGGTCCAATTCAAGAAATATCTGGGGACTTTGGGGGTGGAGCCAGGAGACATTGGGGGTGGAGCCAGGAGCAAGGGTGTGACAAGCATAACGGGACTCATAAAGGGAGTGCTGGCCATCACATTTAAAGGGACCGCACGCCTTTTCAATGCCTTCCCTTCATTGGAAATAAGGGGCACCTTCTTTGGGGGCTCATAGAATTGGACCCCCTGGTCTAAACTTTTTGAAACATGGAGGGTGTTTTGAGGAGAGGCATCAGATGCTATGCTGCAAATTTGGCGTCTCTACCCCCAAAACAGTCCCCCCCAGGGCCCCAGATACCCACGGATCAATTTTCAATTATACCCTATTGGAATTGGTCTCCATAGGGAATAATGGAACATACAGCAGACATTCTCCAACCCCCCCCCCCCTGCCGCTTTCTGATGACCCTGAAGCGGGGGGAGGACCTCCAAACCGAGGGATCCCCTGCCCCCACCTGCAAATTGGCAACCCTAAAATCAATAATGGTTTTGTTGCTACATGTAAGGGGGTGGAGCGCGAGCTGAATCACTAGTTTCCAGAGCCAAAAATCCCTGTAGGAATTCCAGTCCTAGGACACAGGCATTACATGTGGTTTATGACTCAAGGTAAATGTGTAAAGATTTGGGTTTCCAAGCCCCGGGGAGGGGGTGGAGCTTTTTTTTTAAACAAATGGCAGCATTGCATGTAGAACTATGTCGCTTTTAATAAAAACCCAGAAGTGACATGGAGTAGCTCTAGGAATCACTGGAAACTCCATGGTTTTATCATACGGGAGTGGCAGGGGTGGAATTCTAGCAGGAGCTCATTTGCATATTAGGCCGCACACTGCTAATGTAGTCAATCCTCCTGGAGCTTACAAGGCTCTTTTTTGTAAACTTCTGCAGGATTGGCTACATCTGTAGGGTTGCCAAGTCCAATTCAAGAAATATCTGGGGACTTTGGGGGTGGAGCCAGGAGACTTTGGGGGGTGGAGCCAGGAGACATCGGGGCGGAGCCAGGAACAAGGGTGTGACAAGCATAATTGAACTCCAAGGGAGTTCTGGCCATCACATTTAAAGGAACCGCACACCTTTTTAAATGTCTTCCTTCCATAGGAAATAATGGATAGGGGCACCTTCTTTTGGGGCTCATAGAATGGGACTCCCTGGTCCAATCGTTTTGAAACTTGGGAGATACTTTGGGGAGAGTCACTAGATACTATGCTGAAAATTTGGTGCCTCTACCTCAAAAAACAGCTCCCCCAGAGCCCCCGAAACCTCCCGATCAATTCCCCATTATACCCTATGAGAATCAATCCCCACATAGAGAATAATGTTCAGCAGACGTGAGAGGATGCAAGGACTACAAGTCCCAGCATGCACCTCGCGAAGGGAGGCCGGACTGGAGCGAATAGCAGGCCGGCGGTGGGCGGGTCTTTGTTACTCGGAGGAAGGGAGAAGCCTGAAGCCAGGCAGGGAAAGAGACGCAACGCCGTTCCACCCCCCCCCCCACCCCCGCTATCAGATTTTTAGGGAGCGGGGGATTAGGCTGCTAATTCAGGGCTCCCCCAGCAGGGCGGGGGGGGGGGGGGGTTGGGAAGCCTATACATCTGGGATGTGTGGCCTAATATGCAAAGGAGCTCCTGCTAGAATACCACCCCTGGGGAGCGGTAATGGTGCTACGTCACTTCCAGGAAATACTCGAAAGTGACACAGGGTAGCTCTAGGAAACACTGAGAACTCTATGGTTTAACCATCCAGTTTCCTATGATTCCTAGAGCCACTCTATGTCACTTCTGGGTTTTTACTGGAAGTAATGTAGGGCCGCAGCTGGGATTGTGGCCTTCTTTTTGCCTCCACCCACAAACTTAATAAGAATACAGCTCAACAGAGCCTCATTACTCCTTTAAAAAGAAAAGTTTGAGAGGCATTGTTTTGATTATCTCACAACAAAGCATTCTCTGTCTTCCTGCCCTCACCAAAAAGAAGCACAGAGATCAAGCTGATGTACATACCAAGCATTGTTGAGATAGATCAGTGCCCAAAGGAAAAGCTATGCTACCGTTAGGGTTGCCAGATCCATGGTGGGAAATTCCTGATTTGGGGGTGGAGAAGAAGAAGAAGAAGATACTGGATTTATTGAGAGTGGAGGAGGAGAAGAAGGAGGAGGAGAAGGAGAAGATATTGGATTTATTGGGAGTGGAGAAGAAGAAGAAGAAGAAGGAGGAGAAGAAGAAATTGGATTTATTGGGGGTGGAGAAGAAGAAGAAGATATTGGATTTATTGAGAGTGGAGGAGGAGACGAAGGAGGAGGAGAAGGAGGGAGGAGAAGATATTGGATTTATTGAGAGTGGAGGAGGAGAAGGAGGAGGAGGAGAAGATATTGGATTTATTGGGGGTGGAGAAGGCGAATAAGAAGAAGGAGAAGGAGGAGGAGGAGGAGAAGAAGAAATTGGATTTATTGGGGTGGAGAAGAAGAAGAAGATATTGGATTTATTGAGAGTGGAGGAGGAGAAGGAGGAGGAGAAGATGTTGGATTTATTGGGGGTGGAGAAGAAGAAGATGATATTGGATTTATTGAGAGTGGAGGAGGAGAAGGAGGAGAAGGAGGAAGAGGAGATATTGGATTTAATGGGGGTGGAGAAGAAGGAGGAGGAGGAGGAAGAGGAGAAGAAGAAATTGGATTTATTGGGGTGGAGAAGAAGAAGAAGATGATATTGGATTTTGTGGGTGGGGAAGAAGGAGAAGGAGAAGATATTGGATTTATTGGGGATGGAGGAGAAGGAGGAGGAGGAGAAGATATTGGATTTCCAGGAGCCTGGGAATGTGAGATTTGAAGCGGCCATAGCGTGGTAAAATGCCATAGAATCCATACTCCAAAGCAGCTAGTTTCTTCGGGGCAACTGATCGATACCCTCTGGAGTTCACTTGTAATTTTGGGAGATCTCCAGGCCCCACCTGGAGTTTGGAAATGATGCATTTTACGACTAGTCTTAAAACAAGAAGAGGGTTTCAAGAACTGACCCGTGGTCGTCTCTACCAAATCCCACTTGGGAAAGCTCTGTGAGCACAGGAGGTGTTTTCTTTCAAGCAGGGAACGCCAATCAGATGAGTTGTGCACCCCTCTCTCCCCTCAAAAAAAAATCCGACTTCTCCTGGCAAATCAAAACAGATGGATACAGACAGAGAGGTGGGAAAGGCCAGGGAAAGATGCAGAAAATAAAACGGCAGAGGAGGCGGCTCAGAAAAAGCCTGCACTCAAGCAGTGAACTGCGAGTTCGAATTAAAAACATGACAGGGTGGTATCTCTGCAAATTCCACTGTAGGTATCTCACGAGGGGATAAGGAGGCAAAATGGCGCCAGATGCGGAAGAGATTCGGTTGCTTCCTTGTGATCAGGCAAATCTGTTTGGACTCCATGTTTCGGAGCACAGCGGGTTCTAAAGCCACGGGTGCAAAACGGGGGGAAACTAGGGTTGCCAAGTCCAATTAAAGAAATACCTGGGAACTTTGGGGGTGGAGCCAGGGGACACTGGGGGGGGGCGGGGTGCAGCCAGGTTGTGACAAGCATAACTGATCTCCAAAGGGAGTTCTGGCCATTTAAAGGGACCACATATCTTTTAAATGCCTTCCCTCCATTGGAAATAATGGATAGGAGCACCTACTTTTGGGGCTTATAGAATTGGACCCCCTCGTCCAATCCTTTTGAAAGTTGGAAGGTGGTTTGGAGAGTGGCACCAGATGCTATGCTACAAATGTGGTACCTCTACTTCAAACAACAGCCCCCCCCCCCAGAGCCCTAGTTACCTGCAGATCAAGTCACCATTATACCTTATAGGAATCCGTCTCCATAGGGTACAATGGAGTGCCCAGCAGGCATTTCCCTCCCCGCTTTCTGATGATCCTGAAGTGGGCGGAGGGCCTCCAAACTGGGGGATCCCCTGCCCCCACCTGGGGATTGGCAACCCTAGGGGAAACTGAAGAAGGGGATGGACGGAAAACAGGATTCCGCCTCCCTCCTGACCACCAGATGGGCGCTTCCAGTTGTTTTATGAACATATGAAGCTGCCTTATACGAAATCAGACCCTTGGTCCATCAAAGTCAGTATTGTCTTCTCAGACTGGCAGCGGCTCTCCAGGGTCTCAAGCTGAGGTTTTTCACACCTATTTGCCTGGACCTTTTTTGGAGATGCCAGGGATTGAATCTGGGACCTTCTGCTTCCCAAGCAGATGCTCTACCACTGAGCCACCGTCCCTCCCTCCCTTTAAAGAAAATATGAAGCTGCCTTCTACTGAATCAGTCCATCAAAGTCAGTATTGTCTACTCAGACTGGCAGTGGCTCTCCAGGGTCTCAAGCTGAGGTTTTTCATACCTCTTTGCCTGGACCTTTTTTGGAGATGCCGGGGATTGAACCTGGGACCTTCTGCTTCCCAAGCAGATGCTCTACCACTGAGCCACCGTCCCTCCCCTACTTTGTGCCACCGTCCCTTTGTGGCTACTTGTTCCCTGTACAAACACTCAGTCCAGTATCCCTCCCTCCAAGTTGAACCAACAAACAGGTATTACAAAAAGAATTCCAAAAGCCAATTATGATTCATGGGGTTGCCAACCTCCAGGTGGTCACTGGAGATCTCCCAATATTACAAATCTGCAGATGACAGAGATCCATTGAAAGGAGGGGCTGGGCTCACTCGCACAGCATCTGTTTGGCATGCAGGAGGTCCTAGGCTCAATCCCCAGCATCTCCAGTTGAAGGGACCAGGTAGGAGGGGATGGGAAAGACTCAGCCAGAGACCTTGG